>NC_063205.1:17235450-17305450 GCF_017589495.1 Alosa alosa
TGTTTAGTTGCAGTCTTTAGAATGTTCAGAAAAGCAACTGCCCACTCCACACTGGCCAGACGGACTGACTTTTTGGACAACTGCATCCAACAAAGACCAACAAGCACAGAGTGATGGTGCACACTGCCCCAACTGTTGGTGTTTGTTGGAGTTTGTTGACATGTGTGAGGACAGTGTGTGCAAGCACCTTGAGGTCTCTTACCTCTCTTTCCTTTTAATAATAATAATAATAATAATAATAATAATAATAATAATAATAATAATATATTATAATTATTACTATTATTATTATTACCTCTCTCTCCTTCTCCATCTGTCTGTTTCCTTTATCCTTCCTTTATCACAGTGGAAGTGAACAATTGACACTTTTTGATGTAGAGTTTGCGGAATCACACTTTTCACCTGCTGGCCTTACTTTAGCCCGCAATAAATGATTAACTCTGTCTTAAGTCCAGATGTTCCTAAACATACATTTTAATGTATTAAGCTTAAAGTGTGTGAAAAATGTATGAAAACGTAAGAACCACGTCAGTAGAATTTCTAAGAGTGTCCATTAAAAAAATAGAGCTCTTCCTCTTTCTGGAAGCCATTTGCATGAGATGCTTAGCATCCCTGCTGAACAAGAGAAATTAAAAACCACAAACTGTCAATGACTCCCAAGGCTATTGGAACAGCATGTGGAGCACTTTTAACTGAACCTTAAATCATCTAGTGGAAAACAAGGCCTGGTTCGCTACCACCCGGGTGAATCCAGATTTCAGCGGCCAGCCTTGGGGGAACCCTGTGCCTGAATGATGTTCCAATCAAAACGTGTCTTTTTTTTTTCTTTCTTTTTTACTCAGAAGGCTTCCCTGGCTGAAGTCCAGCTGGTCTGCAGCTGCCGGTGATGTCATGTTGCATTTGACTGAGGGGAAGGATCACTTTACTCCATCTTCTGACTACGCCCAATACGCAGTCCCAGTGGAGACATACTGTAGGCCCAGACTGACCCCAAGACGAACTTCTTCTGTGCTCAAACACTGTGTGCAGTGCGTGTGTGTGTGTGTGTGTGTGTGTGTGTGTGCATGTGTGTGTGTGTGAGAGAGAGTATATGTGTGTGTGTGTGTCTCTGTGTGTTTGTACAGTACTGTATGTGTCTGTTTGTGTGCATGTGTTTATGTGTGCATGTATGTGTATGAATATATGCTTGAATATGAAAATATGTGTGTACAGGTATGTGTGAGAGAATGTGTGTGCATAGGTATAAGTGTGTGTGTGTGTGTGTGTATGTATGTGTGTGTGTATTCCACTTGAGGCCCTCTCATAAATGACAGAAAAAGAGCCTAGTACATGGTGTGGTGCCTTAGGGAAATGTGGTGTGTGAGGTGAGCTTGCTAACACGTGCATGCATGCGTGTGTGTGTGTGTGTGTGTGTGTGTGTGTGTGTGTGTGTGTGTGTACTCAGTCCTCCGTGTGTGCGTTTGTTTGGTCTCAAAGCATCTTGGGTGGCATGGTAACCACAGTGAGGTGGGAACTTCTCATCTGCCTTAGCCCATCTGGCTTTTGGCTTCAGGGGAGCACTGCCGACTCTTAACACCACCGAAGACCTGCTTCCAATAAGGACCTGTCTGCTCTCCTCGCCCTGCCTCCAGTCCCTCAGTGTGGGGAGGGAGAGCTGATCTGCGCCTGGGCTTGGCAGGAGCACCAGTGGGTAAAGAATGCTGGTGTTGGCTGACGGAATGTAGCTAATGGGAGTAAAAAAGGACCTAAACTGGCTAAACACGGGATGGGTTTACACATAACACATAGGGTGAGAGAACAACTCTCTGCCTGAACAGCACGTGCTGTAGCTCAGTGGATAGAGTGGTGAGTAACGGGTCTAAGTGGCTGGGGTTGGAGAGGAGAGGAGAGTGGGAGAGGGACTAGAATAGAAGTGCATGTGTTCTTTAGTGTACTGACATACACACAGAGAGGAAATAAGGGTTGCTCATTCCTGCTCATTCAGGAAGCTTTAAACAGGCCTGGTCTCAGCACCGGGTTCTGCTACACGCATTCACATAAGGTCCAAGTGCCCACGGGGACCCAAGTTGGAATGAGAGATCTGTAAATGGTGGCGTTCTCTGGCCCACTCACTCACCTCTCTGACAAACAGACTCTGGGCCTCCTTCCGGGCATTCTCAGGTACGGTGGGGTAGAGCGTGCGACCCTGCCGCCGCAGCATCGACATCTGAAATCAAATGGAGACAATGGGTGTCAATGAGTAGATCTTTATAGGTACCTTCTGAGCCTACGTCATTACGTTCACTGGAGGCAAAACAAACCATCACCTCAGCTGGGAAGCTAAACGAACAGTCATATTCGGGAGGCTAAAGGTTATCATGGTCTCATCTTGCTGTGCTGTCAGGTGCCAGAACCGAAAAAGTCATCGGTTAAATTTGAAATAAGTAGGCCTAGGCTACAGTTTCCAGTGAGAACGTAGTTGTTCGTTTGACTCACGATAACCCAAGCCTTGTATCGGAACCTCACATATTAGCCTACCAATCGTCCTGTATTTCCAACCTCTTTACATGTATGTCACTTATTCATTTCTATACAAACCAAGACTGCGGATTCCTAAAAAAACGCTAGCGCCCACACCATAAGTGTATCTAAATAAGCTATGTAGCCTACCAAAAATTTAATTTGACTGTGACTCGAAGAGCTAAACCAAATCCTTTATTACTAGCTACTAGGCTACTACTGTGTAAGGCCCAGCACTAACTCCGAGCGTGGTAAACAAAATTGGATATTTCAGGCAGTAAAAGCCCCGGTAAGAAACAAACTAGATTTTGTTCAAATCTAGACACCTATGGCTACTGAAAAATGTGAGGTTCATTTATCAAATTTTATTTTGAAGTATTAAAAAACGTTGTTGTTTTAGAATTTTCAAACGAAATTGTTGGTAATTAGCACGTTTGCAATACATCTTTGCCTTGTGACATGGGCGGGCGCTGGCTCGGTAAAATGTCGGTTCGGCAAACACAAAACTCACCACGTCATTGTAGGCCTATTGTAAGTCTTGGATATGACCATTTAGGAGATAGTTATATGCATTCAATGATGTATACACCCTCAGCTTCTCCTTATTGAAAAACCGAGTGTCTACAGTAATGTCCGGCCATTCAACTGATGGCAAACCTGTCTTTCCAATCACTGACGGTATTGGGTCTGTCAGGATGGTCCCATCTGATAATGTAGCCTTAGTTTTTTCAAATAATCCTCCCGATCACGTACACTGAGTGTATGTACGTATTGTGTTATATCGTTACACATTTTAGCAAAGATTTTAGATTACTGTCTGACTTTAGCCGCCTCACTATCCAAACGATTGTTTCTGCCTCCAGTGACGTCACGCCCACCCGAATGTTTATGTTTTCATCACCGTTGCGAAGGGGTCTATACACACACACACACACACACACAAGTCAAGTCAAGTCAAGTCAAGTCAACTTTATTTCTATAGCACATTTAAAAACAACTGAGTTGAACCAGTGCTTACAAACAAACATAAAACAATGACAATGGTACAACAACAATATAACATGGGGGGGAAATAAATAAATAATTGAAATAATACACAAATTGGTCAAAAATAAAATAAAGAATAAAGAGTGTGTGTGCGTGGGGGGGGGGGGGGTAAAGGTAGATTAAAAGCTTGGGAGAAAATGAAAGTCTTTAAGTTAGACTTAAAGCAGTCAATGGTTGGAGAGGACTTAATATGTACAGGTGGACTATTCCAGAGTTGGGGGGCAACAACAGAGAAGGCTCTATCACCCTTAGTCTTAACGCGTGTTTTGGGGATATAGAGAAGATTCTGAGATGAAGACCTAAGTGATCTTGGAGTGCTGTAAGGAATTAGTAGGTCACCTATGTAACTAGGTGCCAAACCACTGAGGGCTTTGAAGACAAAAAGTAAAATTTTAAACTTAACTCTGTGCTCCACAGGTAACCAGTGCAGCTTAGCCAACACAGGAGTTATATGCTCACGTTTCTTAGAGCCACTTAATAATCTAGCTGCTGCATTTTGAACTAGCTGAAGTCTGGTGAGAGTGGAGTGGGTCAGGCCTGCATATAATGAATTACAATAATCTAGTCTAGATGTTATGAAAGCATGTATAAGAGTTTCAAGATCGGAGAAGGACAAAAAGGGCTTCAGTTTTGCAATGGTTCTTAACTGGAAAAAGCTGCCTTTGACCACACTATTTATTTGCTTATTAAAATGTAAAGAGGAGTCAAAGAAAACCCCAAGATTCTTTACTTCACTGTGGCAGTTTGCAGAGAGAGGTCCTAATGCATTTTTCAAGATAGAAACATTACTTGGAGGGCCAAAAATAATTATATCAGTTTTACTTTCGTTCAGTTGAAGAAAATTTCTTGCCATCCAGCATTTGATGTCACTGAGACAGTTAAAAATATTCTCCAAAGAACAAATGCCATTAGTGTTAACAGGCAGGTAAAACTGAGTGTCATCAGCATAGCAGTGATACTGAATGTTATACTTTTTAAAAATTGAGCCAAGGGGTAGCATATAAAGAGAGAATAAAAGAGGGCCCAAAATGGAGCCCTGAGGAACACCACACTTTATAAGGGCAGAGGAAGAGGAGAAATTGCCTAAACTAACTGAAAACGATCTATCACTAGATAAGAAGAGAACCATTGCAGAACAGAACCCTGGAGACCAACTTCATCCTCCAAGCGTTTTAATAGGATGTTATGGTCAATGGTGTCAAATGCTGCACTCAGATCAAGAAGCACCAAGAGGGCGCAAGATCCAGAATCAACTGCTAAGAGAATCTCGTTTTGGACTTTAAGCAAGGCCGATTCAATGGCATTTGTTCTTTGGAGAATATTTTTAACTGTCTCAGTGACATCAAATGCTGGATGGCAAGAAATTTTCTTCAACTGAACGAAAGTAAAACTGATATAATTATTTTTGGCCCTCCAAGTGATGTTTCTATGTTACACACCAATAGACAAAGAAACCAGACATTGTATAGTATAGTATAAAAAAAAGTATACTCTTTTGATCCCGTGAGGGAAATTTGGTCTCTGCATTTATCCCAATCCGTAAATTAGTGAAACACACTCAACACACAGTGAAGTGAAGAACACACTAATCCCGGCGCAGTGAGCTGCCTGCTACAACAGCGGCGCTCGGGGAGCAGTGAGGGGTTTGGTGCCTTGCTCAAGGAAGTGCTGCTTCCTCCTGGTCGGGGTTCGAAACGGCAAACCTCCGGTTACAAGTCCGAAGCGCTAACCAGTAGGCCACGGCTGCCATGGCTGCACTGGGAGTCTCTAGTTTTTATTCTCACAACATGGCATACATTAAACGATTGCTATCAGGGCAGACTAAACATGTATCGAGTCTCTCAACATTGTAGCTAAGAAGCCAAAGATCACCCTCATATCAAAGCAGGAAAAAGGCTACAAACTTTTAAAGATGCTCAGAAACCAACCCTGAGACTCAGACATAAATCTGTCCACTGCACTTTCTTCCCACATCTCAAACTCAGTTCTTTTTTCCCGACCATCCCAGTCCCCCCAGAGCCACTGACAAGATCAAGCGTTGGGATTCGGAGACGCTCAAGCGTACAGCGTTAACACGGCTCGCTACCTCCCAGTCAGCTCGCCACTTGGCGCTCCTGCATACTCGGGGAGCGTTCAGCATGCTCGCTGACCTACTGAGGAGGTAACTGAGCCCTCTGTGTGAACTCTCCACCTCAGACTTCCACATCTCGTGGTCCGCAGCACAGCCAGAGCGCCGACTCGCTTGAACATGGCCGCTGGCAGGATCAGAGGGGAAAGGTGCATAACAACCACAAGCGAAAAACGGCACGGTCACGCTAGAAAAGTGATGCCTTTCTGGAGAGATGCTGGACTTCCTTGATGGAGTCCAAGTGCTTCTGCAGTTACTTTTCTGTAATGCTGTTCCAACCCCCCTAGCTCTCTCCTCAGCTACGGCTCTGTGGTATTCCATGTGGTATTCCACAGTGTGGTAGTGTGCTCTCCTTGTTATATTCTCCTGGTTTATGGATGTACAACTGAATCCAAGTGCGTCTAGACTAGTTATCTAATGCATTCTACTTCGTGTGAAACAAAGATTCTAGTGCAAGATAAAACTAGACAGAGGAAGTTCACTCTAAAATCGTTGGTGTTAAGTATGCAGTGGAAGCCCAGTCTGTGTCGTACGTCACCGTACGCCTTTAGGAGTTTATGGATCCAGCTCTGGAGCAGCCTGATTTCCTCTCCAAACAGCACAAGTGGACGATGGGCTCACGAGCCAAGACAGGAAAAGGAATGTCTAAGGTTTATGGACTTGGGAAGAGTACGCTGTTGGAGGCAGCTGGAGAGAGAGAGGAATTATAGCGCTGGTAAAGAAGGGCCTATTGTTGTGTACATATGGGGAAAGACTTCTGTCCACACCAACTATTATTTCTATTCTACCTCTCAGTCTTTCTCTTATGCAGTTTCATTTCACAATATTAGAGGTAAGCATAGACAAAGCAAATGTGTGGTTGACTAATTCAGTCAGAAGAGTGTAAAACAGTGTGTAAGCGTACAGTAAGTGACGTGTGCGTGTGTGTGTCTCAGTCAAACTCTCTGCTTCTCTCCCTGTTGTCTGCAACTCTGTGCACTCACCCACAGAAGAGTGCCTGCAGCTCTACAGCTCCGCTCAGCTGTGAGCCAGATTAGGACCCCCATTAGCCACCACTATCCCTCTCTCTCTCTCTCTTTCTCTCTTAAATATAGACAGATAGATAGATAGATACTGTAGATAGATAGATAGATATATAGATAGATAGATACTTTATTCAACCCAAGGGAAATTTTAGACACTAAAGAACACTATCTATCTATTGCAAAATTATCTCTTTCCTCTTTTTCTCTCTGCTGGGAAGTCTTCAAACGCACGTCCCAGTTGGCCCCAGGGCACAGAGATGCGGTACAGTGTAGCCTGCAGTCCAGCGCCTCACTCATGCATGAAATCAGGCCTACTCAACCAAGGGCCAGTGCCCGAGTCACAGACCCTCAGGGAGGACATGCCGAGAGAGAGAGAGAGAGAGAGAGAGAGAGACCCCGAGCCGAACTCATGTGCTGGGGGAGAGGAAGAGAAAGTGTCCAGTGTCTAACAGTGTCTAATAGCATCTAGCATTGTCTAGTAGGGTCTAGAAGCATCAAGCATCATCTAGGTATTTTCTTATGGTTTATTTATCATTATTGTATTTATTTTACTCATACACATGACAGTTTTATTCTTTCTACTGTACTGGAATTCCTTTGATTTGTTAGTTATTTATTTCCTTTAATTTCCTTTATAATTTTGGTGCACCTCCTGTTATTTTATAGTAAAATGTAGATACAGTACATGTGACTTGAGTCTTGAGTCATCTGCAAGGGGACAGCAGAATGGGCCCTGATCTGACGTCAGTCTTTTCCTGAATGAGCTGGATTTGGCCTAGGAGAGCTAGCGCAGAATGTAATGCAATTTGAGTGAAAGGGGTCTCTGAACATGAGTGAACGCACATGTGAGGACGAACATTTGGGTGGAGACGTGTGTGAGGGAGAGGTTTTTCAGGGGGAATTTCCTAGAATATGTGGGAGTCTCTGTGTGTGTGTGTGTGTGTGTGTGTGTGTGTGTGTGTGTGTGTGTGTGTGTGTGTGTGTCAAAGTGTTTTGGCTCATTTTTCGTGTTTATGTGCATGTTTCTGGTTGAGCAACCAGCAAGCCCCTGCAGATAAAGACTTTTCAAGATGTCCAACAAATAACAATGCAGGCACTGAGTCACCACAATGCAGCCATCACTAAAGAACAGGGGGTCAATGTCTGGACTATATTATGGGACCAGATGGTAGCGAGAACAACACAGGAACTAAAGGACAACGCCCAAATCATATTACATATATAACATCAGCTGCCAATCCACACTAGGTATATATACTCTTTTGATCCCGTGAGGGAAATTTGGTCTCTGCATTTATCCCAATCCGTGAATTAGTGAAACACACAAAGCACACAGTGAACACACAGTGAGGTGAAGCACACACTATTCCCGGCGCAGTGAGCTGCCTGCAACAACAGCGGCGCTCGGGGAGCAGTGAGGGGTTAGGTGCCTTGCTCAAGGGCACTTCAGCCGTGCCTACTGGTCGGGGCTCGAACCGGCAACCCTCCGGTTACAAGTCCGAAGCGCTAACCAGTAGGCCACAGCTGCCACACTGGGATAGGTCAACAACATGAATTCCCCCTAACATTCTGCAGATTTTCTTCACTTTAATAATTTGGCGGAGAGAGGGAAGCAAGTCATTGCAAACAGATGCAATCTTCACACTCTCACTCACTCACTCACTCACTCACTTTCTGTCTCTCTCTCTCTGATTGTTTAACTGCTTATCCATCAATCTATTATTTGACAGATGTGGCATTGTGAAGAGGTAAGACATGGTGAACAGCACAGTAAATCCTTATAAATGCCCTTATTTCACACATACACACTCACACACACACACACAATCCCCTTTGGGGAAAATTAAAGACGAAAAGGAGTTGTACGAAAACAAGACCCTTAGAACTCTCCATCCCCAGGAAGCAGACCTGCTGAGGGACGCCGTAAAGCGGAGTAGGCTTTGGCTCGGCCGGCAGAGCACCGACTCCTCTAACGGAGTGTGCTGTTTGTTTAAGCCAGCACCAACCGGGAGGCCTTACGAAACGTAACATCTGGGCCTCAGACGTGGACCAGCCCTGGAAGCGGTCCCCCAGAGCATGCTGAACGAGATGGGTTTGACCTGAGCAAGAGGTGCTACAAAGTGCTACATACACAGTGGTGGTGTTTGTACTGAGGTTCCCCTGTTTGCTGTAAAGCACTTTGGGTACCTAGAAAAGCACTATATAAATGTAATGTGTTGTTGTTGTTAAACTGTACATATGAGAGATCAGCCAACATAGTAAAGTGCTGTTAAAGCCTGATTGTACCTGTGTAAGGAAAAGGGTTGTGGAGTTATAAACACTGCTGGTTACATGCTGACTGAAGGATAACAAGGCAGTTAAGGACCAGTGGATAGGTGAATGTTTGAGGATACTATATGGAAGTGTGGATGGACAAATGAAAACATGGGTTGAAAAAAGTAGACAAACGTTTCTTACACCAATGAATGAACTAATACACCATCTGGGACAAATACAGTTTTTCTCTGTCGCTTTAGTGCATTTCTCAAATTCTAACTGAAATTTTCAAAACCACTTTTAAAAGTACCAAAGTGACCAAGAAAAAAAACGAATAAACTGAGACTTGGACTTGGCACTAAATGAGAAGAGGTGGTGGTGGTGGTGACTGAGTGGAGAAGAGATGGTGGTGGTGGTGACTGAGTGGAGGTGTCTGCTGTGCTGACTGACCTGGAAGTCATCCAGCGGGAACTGCAGCATGTCTCGGAGGACATCACTGATGATCTGCGTCTTCCTCTGAAGCAGCACATTCTCATAGTCCAACGGCTCAATGATCTTTGGCTTCACCTGAGAGACAGACAGACAGACAGACAGACAGATAGACAGTTAGTTTCTTAGATTCTTGAAAACAACTCTACATTGATTATTCATTATCAAGTGCACCCTGCCATCACATACTGTCTATGCGTATACCATCAACCACTTGACCAATGGGCCAGTACTTTCACTCTCTCTCACACACACACACACACACACTCATACATGCAAACACACACACACACATAGTACAGACAGAGTACAGACAGAGTACACTGCAAAATATAAAGTGTGTGTTCAAGTGATAGAAGATTATGCTTTCTCTAAAGTCTTGAATGAATGTCCATCGGTGTGGAGCAAACAAAGTGCTAATCCATCTGAACACAGGCTTTGTTTAGTGAGTCCACATATCTGAAACATATCTGTCTTTTTGATCTTGGTATTACACACCATAAACACTGAGTGCTTATATTACCACTAATCCAGCAGGAGCTGGCCCGAGATGCTTCTGTTTTTAGCACAGAGAAAATACACCACAAATTGACATAAAGTTCAACTAAACAGCAGTTATGGAGTAACTCATTCACTCTTAGCTTCTCGACTAATGACAACTCTCTCTCTCTCTTGCTTTCAATCACTCTCACTTTCACTCTCTCTTTCAATCACTCTCATTCTCTTGCTCTTTCTCCTCACACACACACACACACACACACACACACACACACACACACAAACACAAAGGAAGCAAACCCAAAGAGCTCTACTGTAGGAGCTGAGTTCATGACCGAGGCTAGGGGCTCACAGGGGAGCAGGGGACTGTAACAAGCACTATGAGAGAGAGAGAGAGAGAGAGAGAAGGGGGGGTGAGAGAGAGAGAGAGGGGAGAGAGAGAAGGAGGGAGGGAGGGGGGACTTTACATCTTTTCTAGAACAATTTCAGCCCTCATCACTGTGTCCTGACTTTTCAAAAGCATGCACATTTGTCCTGTATACTTTTTGCTCTGTGAAGCCTTATATGGCTGTGACTGTGAGAACAGTTACATAGTGCAAATACATAATCAATAGCTCCACTCTGCATTCCTGGTAACAATCTGGTGCTTCTCAGGAGTGTCAAGGACCAAAGGAGTTCACTGGACCACACAGACGTTCACATAATCGTTCATTGAAACATTGTACCTTTCCTAACAAAAAAAAAAATAATGTTTGAAGATCCGTGTGTTCCAGTTGCACGTAGTTCCGATAAGTTTATTTGAAGTGAGGTGGAGGAAAACTCAGCTCGCGCTCCCACACTGCATCAGAGCCAACATGGCCAACACAGCCTTTAACACAACGCAGCATTAACACAGCCCGAGGGCCTTAATGGCCAGTAATGTCCACTCAACCATTCAATACAGTACATAAGCGGGAAACGCAGAGAGCAGAGAGGGGGCTGGATGGAGGGTGTGTTCCACTCAGTGTGTTGGTAATGAAGAAATAATGGACATCAATGGCCATTCAAGTCAAACAACACTGGACATGCAAACACAAAAACAAGAGGGAGGAGATTGGAAAGATTGGTTCACCCTACAGGCTCAGGGTGAGAGAGAGCGAGAGAACAGGAGTGAGAGAGAGAGGGAGTGAGATAGAGAGAGAGCAAGAAAAAGAGAGAGAGAAAGAAAGAGAGCACATAGCATGAAAAAGCTTAACTCCACAGAGCTACTGAATTAACAAGCCACTATGAACAGAGATGGGCAAAAATACATCAAAATGTATTTTCAAATAAAATATATCAAACACCCTAATTTCAAGTGTATGAAAATAAACTACAAAATACAGTAACCACGTCATGTATCAAAATAAAATACTGTATATTTTGAAAATACACAAAAATACTCTTTAAAGGGAGCATGAAATAACTTTTTAAACCTTCCATATCTGTCTATTTCATCTATTCCTTCATCACTACAGACTCTGCTGATAAAGTGGGCAGTGTTTGAGACCAACAGCTTTTCTCTGTCTCTAAGACATGCCATACATCTGCAAACAGTTAACAGATCAACTATGCTGACCTGCCTGTAACATCTCATAGCCTACTGTATCAGAGATTTACTCAAGAAGTCACAACTGAACTTGTCAAGTGGTACAAACGAACCACCGAACTAACTGAGAGCCACAGAATGGGCTTAAAGCAACTCAATGCAGTTCTATTACCTTAAAATAACGGCTTCAAACTCATGGTACACTGACATATAATACAGAGAATGAAGTCTCTGACATCAATGAAGTCTCTGTGAATGCAAGCACAGAATAACATTGTACTGTGTAAACCTGTTGATCAGGTAGGATCATGACCCTTTTAGTTGGTTAATATCTACAGTAACTGGGTACTGTGTAAGTGCTAAATGGGGTTATATTGACGCCAATGGGCATAGATAAGGATGATAAATGAAGCAACTTGTTGAGCAATGTTGCAGGAAACCACATAACGGTTTGGTTTACATATATTCTGCTGATTCAAGAAAGTTCTCAAGAAACTGATGGTTAAAATTCTAAAGAAACTTGAGGTTGGTGTGAGAGGGGGTGGGTGTATTGTGTGTATGAGCAACCTACACATTACTCATCTTGCACTGGATCATCTTTCTGAATCTCAATATTCTGATCACAAGTGTGGGCAAGTCAGCACCAGTCAGAGATACAGTACAGAGGTCAGTACATTCCTTGTTTTGCACTTGTATGATGTCATCACAACACCAAAAGTATTGGTTTTACCAAAAATATTTGGCAATATTTTTTAAACTACAAAAATACACACCTATAGAGTATTTTGATAGAAAATATGAAGCCATTTTCTTCAACCCAATCAAATACAACAAAATACTATTTATATTTGAAATATGTATTTAAAATACATGTATCATAAATAATGCCCATCCATGGCTAGGAACAGTGATCAGAAACAATGGGACACCCCTCATAGGATAAGATGAATAGAGTTTCTTGTTGTAACACTGGTCTCACACACCCTGCTGATTGGATGACACAGGGAAAGCATTCAATAGCAACACTGAAGATCACTGCCTCACTGTTGTAGTGCACACAGATATACAGGACTACTTAAAGGTGCTCTAAGCGATTCCCGATAACGTCACTCCTGTTGACATTCAAACAAAACAGAGAGCTAGCTCGCTACTTCCTCCCCCTCCCTCCCGTGCAATTGAAACCTTCCTAAATGAGCATCTCGTCTGTGATTTGCTGGAAGTTTGTTATGTTTTTATGGGCTAGGTTTTCCCAGGTTGTTTTTGTTGCCGTTTTTGGAGCCTGGGCTGTCCACAGAGATCACGTTTTCTTTTTACAGGGTATTCAGGACACAGGCAGCTAGCGGATGGTGAGGTGATGTTTGCTGTAAGTGACAAAAAATGTTTTAGCCTTAAAAACGTGTAGCATCGCTTAGAGCACCTTTAAGAGGCAGCCCACTGCAGACACTTCAGCTCTGATGCATGCACATCTCACTACATGTACATTTATCCATTTAGCAGGTGCTTTCATGCAAAGTGACTTACACATGGCAATTCTATTATGAAGGCCAATCTCCCAGAGCAACTCTGGGTTAAGTGCCTTGCTCAAGGACACCACGGTGGAAACCAGAATTGAAACCACAACTTTTCAGACTACTGCATACTAGTCCGGCTCTTTAGTCACTATGTTACCACCGCCCGAGTATTTTTACAAGAATGCTCTCACGGTCTTATGTACTACAGTACTTGTGTATCTGTGATGATATGTAATCAAGGATGGAAATTAGCACCAGTCCAATGTTGGTGGCTTGTCAATTTCAGACACAAAATAATGATTTATTGAGCGGCTGGTGAATTTGACCATTTACCTGTCTGTGCAGCTGGTAAAAGTTCACATTTTAAAAAGTTTACTTCCAACCCACCCATAATGCTAAACACAATGTTTATGCACCAGCACCTATGACAGTAGAAAGAGTGGTTCACCAGACACAGGCCCCTCACTCATCCACAGATACAGTGGACCATTACCAGATCTGAGTGAGTCACTCAGAACAGCCTGAGCAGGGAAACACACACACACACACACAGAAACACACACACACACACACACATTGGACAAACTCATGAATGAGCTGGAACAAACACTCATTCACAAGAAGAAATGAGCAGGGAGTGACCTTCCTAATTCCCTCATTCTCTCTCACTCTCCCTTTCTCTTTTTTTCTTTCTTTCTTTATTTCTTTCTTTCTTTCCTTCCTTATTTATATATCTCTCACACACACACACACACACACACACACACACACACACACACACACACACACACACACACACAGGGACATGCATACACTTTGACCTTTCTCTGTGCTCCTCTTTCTGTTTTTCAGTACATCTTGCCTTCCATCTGTGAATCAGTGTTGAAACCCAGAAACGAGATGACTACGAGCGGAAGATGAGCGATGAGGACCAGGAGACAGGGAGCGAGAGTTAGAACCGGACAGGCATTGTGTACAGCTGTACCAGGCACTGTACGCTCTGAGAAAACACATGCTCCCTACTGAGACACAATACGCAGCAGCTGACCAATGAGCACCCAGTGGCCGAGGGTCCGTGAGAAGGTCTTTTATGACATCATCATCATCATCATCTTCATCATCACAGAGTACACAAAGTGCACAAAGACAGGGTAGCAGCGCTCCATCCAACTCTGTCATTGGCCGAAACCACAAGCCGACGAGCATTCCGAGGGAATAGCCATTATATGTAGAGGCTGCCCATGATTCCCACATTCAGAGTGGGAACATTGCCAGTGTTTGTGGTGTGTGTGTATGTGTGTGTGTGTGTGGGGGGGGAGGGAATGGTACTTCCTGCCTGATGGATACGCATTCCTCTGACAAATCTCTTACATACACAAACAAACACACACTACAACAAACACACTAAAACAGACAAACACACACACACGCACACACACACACACACACACACACACACACACACTCATACAGCGCAAGTGAGAGGGCACATATAGCAGGTGCATCTTAATGGGAACCAGACCACGGCTCTCCTAAGTTCCACACAGCACAGCCTGCAGTTGGCTTGGAGTCTGGTTTCTGTCAGGCGACATCATGTCAGACGCTGACGCTAAACGTCTCAACATTTACAAAACCATCTGGGTATGCACACGCATGGTATGACTTGCACAGTAGCAAATGAAGCAAATGTGCTTTCGTGCTGTCAAGTATTTAGATATATGCTTGTATATAGGAAAATGAACTACTAAAACATGTAAATGCTTGCCACTATTATCCAGATAATTACATTTATAGAACATACTTTTACTCTAATATTAATTTCCGACATTGTTTAAAAAGGACACATTAACAGACTGAGCATGTTACCTGCTTTCAAATCAGATCATTTCACCTCAATGAGTGGCATATCTATTCATTTGTTCTGGCACATGAACACACACCATGTCTAAACCTGCATCTGGTTTTGAGTGCCTCCTTGGGTAAGAATGTGTTGGATGGCCTGTTTTTTAGTTCAGAGTTAATACATAACTCACTCACACACACACACACACACACACACACACACATACACTCTCTCTCTCTCTCTCTCTCTCTCTCTCTCTCACACACACACACACACACACACACACACTGTCAACAAGTGTCAACATGGACATCTCCATGGGGAATGTTCTTCTGGAAGGCTAGCAGTTCAATAACAGATGAAGAGAACTTATCTTTAGTAGAGTCACACACACACACACACACACACACACACACACACACACACACACACACACACACATCAAGTCAACGAGTCAATCCTACAGTTCCCTGTTTCAACTTATTGACATTCCTCCGAGGTGACGATTGGACGTGTGTGTGGTTTTCACACTTGGAAGGCTCAGCTCTGGCAGCTTATTCTGTTCATACTACGCCGCCTCTCCTTCATCTTCCTGGTCACTTTCCCTCCCCACTGCCACTGTCACTGTCACTCTTGGGGGGGAGGGGTGATTGTAACTGGGCTCTGCGGAGGATTACATAAACCTTCTTCCACATGCATGCACACACACACACACATACACACACACTCTGAGAATGATAATGTCAGTACTTGCCTGTAAAAGATAAAAAAAGTATTCTTGTCTGTAAGGCAAAAAGTTCTTGCCTGGCGTTATTCCCAGATGTCAGATAAGACAGACGTGAACATGGGATGGGGAGGTGAACCATTGAGACCTGCAGCAGCACCTCTGGACAACCGCCACTGTGTGTGTGTGTTTGTGTGTTTGAGCGAGAGAGAAAGTGTGTGCGTGCGCGCGCGCGTGTGTGTGTGTGTGTGTGTGTGGGTGTGCGTGCGCCTGAGGTGTTCGTGGGCCAACATCAACAGTCCTTAATCAGCCCAGTATGAGTGCAATCACTCTCACCATCAGCTTACATCATGTGCACCAGGGCTGAGGAGACTGAGGACAAACATGCGTTTGGGTGGGTGTGTCTGTGCAGCGCGAGCCAAAGAGACTAATTGGCTTCCTCATAAAAAGGCAGTGTGTGTGTGTGTGCGTGTGCGTGTGCTTGTGTGTGTGTGTGTGTGTGTGCCCCATTATCATGCATGAATCCATAGCTGTCCATAGACTATGTGAAACATGTATTGAACCGTTCTTCCCATGTCATCCGTACATGTGTGAGAGTGAGTATATGCATGTGTGTGTGTGTATGTGTGTGAGAGAGAGAGAGAGAAAGAGAAAGAGAGTGTGTGTGAGTGTATGAATTCTAACAACAATCTTTTAATCTATTCAAAGGCATGGGTTTGGGAAGTGCTTCCCCAACCCTAGACGCCCCTGTGGATACATTAGTATTCTATTAATCAACTGCATCATGACAACGCAACGACCCCTGCCAAAGCCCGCATTAATCCTCGACGCTTTGAAGTGCAGATCTGAAAGGAGGAGGAACCACATTAAAGCTGTTTTAAGTGGCATCATTAAAGGATAGAAGAGCTTTTCCACTTAGCTTTAACAGCTCGGGATGAGGCTGATGAGGGATCCTGCTTTGCATGTCTCTCTAGCAATGCTAATGAGTTTTGCAGTTGCTCCATGCACCAGCGCTAATGCTAGCACTTAAAGGTAAGGTTAGCAATGCTAAGCGATTTCTAGCACGTATGCTAACGGTTTTGGTAAGATTCAGCTAATATCTCCTCACGATTCGCTAGCTCTCCATTCTCTGAGGACACTGTAAAAAAAACCTGGCCTTCTTACACAGCCCTGGCTTTGTGAATGGGAAAAAAACAAAGTGAGGGCAGTCTGCCTCTTAGACAATAACAAAACACTGTGGAGTCTCTAAAGCAGCACTGAGGTGAGGGGTGAGCTACCTCTCTGGTGTGTTACAGTATGTTTGGTTTTTGGTTCAAATATAGCCTAATGTAGTTTGATTTGGACAAAGGCGTCTGCTAAGAAACATAAACATAAGCATAAACCAAAGTGACGTCACTCAGCATCACTTAACCTACCTTTAACACAACTTTACTGTAAAAAGCTCCACTGCGTCTGTATGCCTGTGAAAATACAGTATTGTAATGGTCACACTTCACTTGGATAGTCTGCCCACAGACTATCTCAGATTGTCAACACACTGCCTGTTCATTCTCTGTTAGCTACAATGCAGCCTATGGATCAGGTTTAGGTTAGGGGATTTGGTGGAGATGATGTTCAGTAATTGTTCAACAACAATTTTACATACAGTACTTGAATTGAACCTTAACAGATGATCGGTCTCTGTGGGCGGACTATCCAAGTAAGGTGTTACCGTTTAATATGCCAGATATAATGTACAACCAACTGATTCTAGTGACATATAAAGACCATGACTAATATCTATCACCTGCCACATCTAGAGATTAGATGTGAGATTGGATAAGTGCCACATAGGCAGGTTAATATGTGTTATGGTGCCTACAGAACTCTTCGATGACCTTTTCTGTAGAGTTTAAATGAGTATCACAGCACTCTGCTGCTCCACCACTGAATGAGGGAAGATTGCTGTGGCTGGGCTTGCCATAACCAAAACATGACGAATG
The DNA here is from genome assembly GCF_017589495.1 of Alosa alosa. Taxonomy (NCBI): domain Eukaryota; kingdom Metazoa; phylum Chordata; class Actinopteri; order Clupeiformes; family Clupeidae; genus Alosa; species Alosa alosa. The sequence goes on from NC_063205.1 coordinate 17,253,020, forward strand.
AACACACACCTGCTACACTCCAACGCTCTGTTTACACACAGACACAGACACACACAGACACACAGACACACACACACACACACACACACACACACACACACACACACACACACACACACATACGCACACACACACACACTCACACACGCACACACATACACACACACACACACACACACACAGGCTTAAGTCCTGAGTATCATCACTTTAAGAGCTATAGATCTATAAAACCAGCCTCAGGACATCTGACAGACAGAGAGAGGATTCTAGAAGGAGTGTGGGGTGTTTCAGCACACTCGATGCCAAGCTCAGGGCATCTGACAGACAGAGAGAGAATCTCCCCCACCCTCTGCTCGTTGCTCACTCACTCACCCCGGCCGGAGCCACGGCAACCTCCCCTTCCATTGCCTCCATCTCCCCCAGCGGTGGCGCTCATGGTAGGGGTCTGCGGATGACGGGAGCCTTATGGGCTGGGCTGCCCCGACCTGCCATGCATGTTTCTCTCCTCTCCCCCCCCCAAAAAAAAAAGCCGCTGTTGCTGTCAGGATCCTCTCTCTCTCCACACAACTCCACTCCACTCCACTCCAGCTGCAAGCGAGCAGCAACTCGGTTGGTTCCCCTTCAGGTCCACACTGGCTGGTGCTCCTGAGTGACTCGTCTGAGTTGAAGTCCCCCCTGTGGTGTGTGTGCCTTGGTGCGGGAGAAGTCAGCAAGCAGCCTGAGTTATGGTGTTGAGTACTGGAGGAGCCTACATGCCTAGAGGAACTTCTCTGCCTCTTTCCGTTTCTTGCTTTTTCCTCCTTCTCCCTCTCTCTCTCTCCTTCACTCCCTCTGTTTCTCTCACTCTTTCTCTCTCTAAAAGTTTCACTGTGGAGGGAGCTGCTTCAATAGCAACACTGACTTGCAGCCCCTCCTCTCTCTCCCTCTCTCTCTCTCCCTCTCTCTTTCTCTCTCTCTCTCTGTTTCTCCCTTTTTCTCATGCACACTCACACACACTGTCACTCTGTGGGATAAGCAGGCCCCTCCTACACACAGCTGTTCAGAGCTGGAGGGGAGGTGTGTGTGAGTGTGCGTGTGTGACTGTGAAGGCGTGGGTGTGTGTGTGTGTGTGTGTGTGTGTGTGTATGTCAGATTCTTCCAATTTAAGTCTTATGTCATGCCTCTTCACTGTCTCTCCCAACTCCTCCACTTCTTCAGACAGTCCACCTGCTGCTCTCAGATGAAAAGAGGAGAGAAGAGAGAGAGAGAGAGAGTCAGGGACAGGAGTGGGAAAGGAAGGATATGAGAATAGGGAAGAGGAGGGGGAAGGAGAGGGGGAACAGAGCAGATCAGGATAAGAGAAAGAACAGAGAAACGAGGAGGAAAGGGAGGAAAACTAGGGAATGAGAGATGAGGGAACATAAAAAAGAGTAGGAGGACAAGATAAAAAAAGAAGGGAGAAGAGGAGGAAAAAAACAGTTTTGCTGGTAAGTCCAATTTGCAGGAAGTCACCCGTGCTGAGCTTACCACAACAATGCAGCGTTGACACATTAGCCAAGCTCATTAGGGCTACTGCACGCACACACACACACACACACACACACACACACACACACACACACACACACACACACACTTTGATAGAGGCCAGAGGGCAAACCATTCACTTAATATGAGCTGGCTAGTTCTAATGGCATTTACTGCTTCACTACACTCTGCCCTCCATAACATAAAATAAAACAAATTAAAATAAAATACGAGACCAAAGAACTATCTGAGGACCAAAAATGCATTCCAGCTTATATGACTGCCTCATGGAAGAAGTGTCCTTTGACATTTCATTTGTAGCTATTCCTCTTTCAGGCAGGCAGCACCATGATGACGGACACAGGTTCTGCAATAATAAACTGCCAGGCATTTAGGGAGAAGGATCCGGGAAAGCCATTTGGGGCCGTTCACTCTCAACTGAGTCTTATAAAGGAGTGTGAACAGACGCACCTAAACTGTTTCCCATAACACATCTGGTTGTGTGACTGCAGTGCGTTTTTGTTCTTTCCACAGAAAAGCTGTCTGTGGTGTGCCATGAAATTCCTTTTGATTGCAAGACAGAAGGCAGAGTTTATTTTGTGCGCTGTGCTTGTGACAAAGATACAGCTGGATCCACAAAGCAGGATGCTTTTTTTATTTTTATTTGTTTGAGAAACTTCCAGAAGTTGACATTTTGAGTTGTTATGCCCTTTTTAATTCTCTTTTATCTTTTTTTGCTGGGTGTCTTGGATTTATGAGTCTCTTAGAAGTTTGGCAAAATCTAGTCCTTTTACGCACAGCAAGCTTATGCCAGGTGGAAGATAAACACACTGGCACATACATACACTGCCAGTTCGCATACACTCGTATACACACAAACACATACACACACACACACACACACTCTCTCTCTCTCTCTCTCTCCCTCCTCCGTGCCTTTAGGGATCTAGAACATCCCCCGCTGTTTGTCAACAGCACCCCACCCCCCTGACAGTGATTTCCTGAAAGGTCAGTAGACAATCAAATGTTCCGTCCGCCTGCCCCACTCTGTCTCTTTGTTGTTTCCAACAGCAGAATGGTATTTGATGATATTTCATATTTTCACCAGACACTGCAGACCTGCAGAGATAAAGCCAAGACTGTGTAAATGTCTGACTCAGTGTATAAATAACGAAAAGAATGCACCCTCCGAGGTGCTGGCAAGGGAAAAAAAACTATAAAAAAACTTGGTCACCGCACACTCTATCTCTTTCTACTTTTTATTGATAGCAATGTTTCGCCCAGTCGGGTTTTAAAAGCATCTAGTGTCAAACAAGGGCATTCTGGGTATCATACCAATTATGATGCAAAGAATTACAACATACAAAGGGAGCCTATCATTAAGAAGCTATCCAGAAACAAGAGTGCACATACTGTAAACTACAAAACTTACAAAAATTACAAAAAAAACAGCATCCATAATATCCAAAACTTCAAATTGCATTCAGTAAAATTACCTGTATTTGTAACATGAAATAATCACAAGTTACAAGGATGTCTAACTCAGTAACAGATGGTAAGACTAGGAATGGCTTGCTTGCTTTCTTCCAGATTCATGAAAGTCATATTCAGTGTCAGACATGTCAAACGCACGTACAGTACATCTTCATGATTTTGTTGATCTAACTGAAAAAATCATCTGTGATGTAGTGAGTTGGCCTTTGGGCGATGCTCAATTGTAAAACTTCTGACTTTGGCTCTCTTTGAAGATGCATGGAATGCACATTGAAATACAAGAGACGTCAGATGCATGTTGATATAGTCTGTCTATTGAATGTCTTTATGCACATTGGACAAAATCCAAATCCACAAAGCTCTGCCGAGCCTTGCCTCAAACACACTGCTGATTTCCTTGCCGTCGTCAAACCTACTGCTTAGTCTTGCAGTCCTGAGCCGTAACATAAATGACTGCAAGGATACTAATCACAAAAGCACAATTACACTAACTGCAAGCACAAGCTCTTTGGGACGGAAGAGAGCTGTTCTCTGAGTTAAATCCAACCTAATCAGCCCTTTGCTGACTTTGTAACAGGGCAGGGCACTCAGTCTGACCCCACCAGTCTCTCAACCATCTGCCAAAGAGAGAAAGGAGGTCCCTCCAGGAGCCATGATCCCCCTTGTGGATACCTCCGAGCTGGGTGGTGTGTGTGTGTGTGTGTGTGTGTGTGTGTGCATATGTGTGTGTGTGTGTGCATGGGTGGGTGTGAGTGTGGGTGTGTGTGTGGGTGGGTGTAAGTGTGGGTGGGTGTGTGTGTCTCCCCTGGGTTCTGCCTGCTTAGCAGAGGTAGTGGAGCCTGTGTGTGTGTGTGTGTGTGTGTGGTTGCTGCCAAGATCACAGCTGGTGCTTTAATGATACCACCTGTGTGTGAGTTGCCTCACATATACACACATTTACACATGCACGCACGCACACAGGAGCAAACACACATACACACACACACACACACACACACACACACACACACACACGTGGAATATGAGGATTGCACAGGCTAAGGACTGTATAGGTAGGTATTAGGTATAACACACAGCATAAGCATTAACCTTTGCCTGTCCTTTATTAAGGACTTAATTTTACATATGTCCATATAGAAAAAACAGACTGACCCCAAACACAGATCTGTGAATGTAGCCTACACATTTCTACATGAACCAGCATTTGATGAAACATAGTATGACCCCATAGTTTGATGCTTGACAACAACACCACCACAGTGATCCTTTATCATCAAGAATTACAGAAGTGCCATCACTATCAACCATTTTATCACACACACATATACATCTTCCCAACATGCTCTCCTAAGATGAGGAATGAGAGGGCATGCAAAAGAACACACTAACATACACAGGCACACGCACATATTCACTCACTATCACCCCCACTCCTGCAGAGAGACAGGGGCAGAGAACAGGGCAAGATGGACAGAACAAAAGGGAGAAGCGAGAGTTGGAAAACCAGCCAGGAGCTTGGAAAAGAAAAGAACACGGGCACATTTTGGTGGAGACAACTTCAAAGAGTGTTCTTCTCCGCTCTGCAGTGTTGGCAGACACACTGTGTGTGTGTGTGTGTGTGTGTGTGTGTGTGTGTGTGTGTGTGTGACTTTGAGCTGTACATGAAAGATAAAAGGAACAAGTGGAAGTGAATGCTTCGACAGTTCCAGAATATTCTATTCCACATTACCATACCACGCCTCCATCTGATCCCTCACCCTTCAGTGCATCAATCCCACATCTCCCACTCTGTCTGCTCTCAACCACAGATATGGAAGCAGCAAATAGAAAATGGAACGAGGTCACAGACTCCTTCAAATCTTTGACACGCTTCATGCATCTTTCTCTGTCCTTGTGTCCTCTCCAGGTGATGACTCACCTGGTCACCTTTCCAGCACATCTCATTCATTCAGTCATTCAGTCATTCATTCATGACAACACCTAGCCTGCCTCATTCATTCACCCATTCACCCTCCTTCAGCCTGCCTCATTCATTCACCCATTCACCCTCCTTCAGCAAGCCTCATTCATTCACCCATTCACCCTCCTTCAGCAAGCCTCATTCATTCACCCAACAGATCATGCCTCTGTCCATCCATCCATAACTGGCCTTGTCACTACACAGTAGGACTGTGTATTGGCAAGAATCTGGCGATACGATACATATCACGATACATGGGTTACGATTTGATATATTGCAATATATTTCAATACTGTGTGAAAGGATCTGTGATTTTGTAAGTCTTATATTATAAAGAAGACACATCATAAGCATCAAATGTAAGTAAAAAAGTTTGCTTCAGTACACTCTACAGTACAGATCTGCCTATGTCAATAACAAAATAAAGTGCTCGCATCTATTAATACAAAAATATCGATATTATGTTTTTGAAAATCGTCAGTATTGCCGAATAAAATATTGCAATATTTGAGTTTATCAATATTTTCTTACACCCCTACTACACAGCCTCTCCTCCTGCATCAGCTGCCGGTTGCACCAGTTGAACGTAAGTTCCATCTTAGCTTAGTTCTAACGTAAACTGGCACTACGTTGAAGTTTACGAGCTACTAAAATTTATCGGGTTGCACCACGGAAATAGTTTCAGCGTAACACTAAGTTATGACTTAAATTACACACTAACTTACACCCCCCTCTCCCTAGGTGTATCCCATCGTAGGTAACAGGTGTTAACATGGTTTTCTCATTTAAATGGTGGGAATGTTAAATTTAAGAAAGTATAAGTCGAGAAGAGTTACATACGCGACCGATTACACACATTTAATTTACTTGAGCAGTGTTTGAATGATGTTTGTATTCACTGGAAATCGTATGGACCTAGCAGTACAAATAGGCTCTCCACATTCACCACACACACACGCATTGAAACACACACACACACACACACACACACACACACACACACACACACACACAAACATTGACAAACACACACACACACCTCATCAGCAGTGACAGCTCCTCATTACGGCTGGTGGGTGACCAGACCACTGAGAGGGTAATTGGAAAGACTCTGACGACGGCGCAGGGCCTCAGATGAAAGCGCCTCTAACGAGGTAGCGAGGCTAGGATTCAAGGATGTGAGTGTGTGTGAGTGTGTGTGTGTGTGTGTGTGTTTGTGTGTATGTCGTGTGAAGCAGCGAGACGCAGAGAGGACGAGGCGTCAGGCTCCTCATTAGTCTGTGTTTAATTATTAACACGTTTGGCTTCTTCCCCGCACTCGGAGAGGTCGGAACGGCTCCGCAGCCATGCTAACCACAGACAGAGCACCGGGAATACACATGAGCATACGCAGGGGGGGTACAGGTGAGTCAGTCCGCAGCATCGGGCTTTGGTTCAATCATCAATGCTCAAGGTTATCAATCATCAATGGTCAAGCTCAATGCATTCAGAATTGGGTGTGTGTTTCCAAAATGAATGATCTTATTACGCCGGTCATAATTACTTCATCAGTCATGAGTCACACTACAATCAATCAAAATCTCAACAAAATCTGATTCATACCCATCTCAGTAAACTTAATTAAACAGAATTCACCCAACGAAAGAAGGAAATGCCTACATAACCAGAAACACACAATGCTAATTAAATAGATTATTATCACATTACAAAAATGGATGGGTGACGACTTTCTTAACCTTACATAAGAACAACATTTTAACACATGGTGAGTCAAATCCTCAGTTAGCAATAGGTCTGACTGAGCCTGAGGCTGTTTCACATAGAAGAGGAATTCACCCGTTGAGAGACTTGCTCCTAAGAACTGAACCCTTATTCTCAGAGCTCAGGGATCACAAAGAGCAATCCCAGAGTAGAGTATTTTCTAACTGTTTCTATCAGTGTTTACAGTGTTAGTGTATGATCAGAGTTCTCGATTCCTAATGAGGTTTTATGTCACTCGCCTGTCTTTCTTCCTTGGCCATGTGTTCATGTATTACAGTGTAGTGGGGTCCCTCTCATGTCATCCCTCTACCATCATGAGTTAGAACAAGACTGTTTGTATGGCAACGGATGAGATCATCCATCTCTCTCACACACACACACACACACACACACACACACACACACACACACACACACACATACACACACACACACACATACACATACCAACCCGAGCTATCACTCTGAGAACAAAGACAGTCACTTAAATGACCAGCGTGCCTGGACACTACACTGAACTGTGAGAATGCTGTGTGTATGTATGAGAAAGAGTGTGTGTGTGAGTGATTGTGTATGTTTTCAGGGGGACAGTGAGAGGATTTACTGGAAACGCGTGAATGACATGAACGCACGTGTATGTAAGGTCAATCTACTACAAGTCACGCAGCTGGAGAGTTAATAGCACTTGCCCCCCACCCTCAATGAAACACACACACACACACACACACACACACACACACACACAGACAGGGCCCCTTCCCCAGCTCCAGGCAGCAACAACACTGGCCTGAGAGTATTGCGTAAGAAAGCACACTGATGTAATATTTGGAGGGGGGAAGGTGGGGGGGGGTCCGGGGCCCTGAGCCAAGGTGGGGGCCAAGATTCAACACAAACACCCACCAGACCCCAACTCTAACCCTTTCTGCCCAGCTCCACAGCTGGGCCAACTTTCCGCCAAAGGTCCCTGGTGCGTCTGTGGAGAGCAAATTGGGTTAGATTGATAACGCAGCGTTCGTACAGAACATCCCCATTAACAAGCGGAAACTATAACCGCAAGGCTCCAAGCACCCGCTCCGTCTCTCAGCTGTTCGAAAGGAAATGACATGAATGCGAGTGTCCAAATGGGCTTAAGTATAAATACCCTGGGGTAAGCCCCAAACACAACAACAACAAGCCCAAGCTTGAAGAAAATTATTTTTTTTTTCCCGATACCAGTTACTAAAATAAAAAGAGAGACTCAACAGACTTATTGATCAGTTTTGTATCAATTGGTAGCAGACTGGTCAATGAAAACCAAATGACCAATAAGATCCACTTGAACTCCGTAGCCTCAACATGAAGACGGGCGAATGCGCACAATAGCAGTGGGGAGAGAGGACAAAAACAAGCAGTGGAGGAGAAAAGAAGGAGTGGAGGAGGAGAAGAGAATGAGAGGAGGAGAGGAGGAGGAGGAGAGGAGAATGAGAGGAGGAGGAGGAGGAGAGGAGAATGTCAAAGCTATGATCTCATGCCTTCACATGTGCATTTGAAACGTGGGTGGGGCTGGCGCTCGGAGAGGCGAGTACACACTCAGCCGTAACTCGTCTGCAGGGAAGTCAGACGGAGAGGCAAACATTCTTCCCTCTCGCTGGTCTCTTGATCACGCAGGAAGGTGCAGGCAGCCCTGTGAGCTGTGTGTGTGTGTGTGAGGGAGAGAGAGTTTGTTTGTGTTTGTGTGTGTATGTGAGAGAGAGAGAGACAGGCAGAGAGAGGGAAAGAGAGAGACATCATTTGTATGTGTGTGTGTGTGAGTGTGTGTGTGTGTGTGAGAGAGAGAGAGAGAGAGAGAGAGATATTGGGTGGGTATGTAACTATATGCTCACCCTAAAAGAGGTCAAAGTGGTGGCACTCCACCATCAAGTTTGGTAAAGTAAACACATTTACACCAAAGCCCTTCCTGTCCTCTCTATCTTTGCTTTCATCCACTCTGTCTCTTTCACCTTGTCATATTCATCTCTCTCCCTCTCCCTCTTTCTCTCTCTCTCCCTCTCTCTCTCTTTCTCTCTTTTTCTCTCTCTCTCTCTGTATTGATCTATGAGTAGAAAATGGAGGTGAGAGCTCGGCAGTGAAAGCTCTTTCCTAATGGCTCGGCTCTAAGTCACCTCCATCTCCTTGACCTGCCTCCGCAAGCATCACCATAGTGACGATGAGACACAAGTCTGACGCCAGGGAGACTGCGTGAGGATTCCTAACTACATCAAAGTGCGCTTCAACAACTCCAGCATGAACTTGTTAAGCAAAACAATCTTTGTGTGTGTGTGTGTGTGTGTGTGTGTATGTGTGTGTAGATTTCAAACTGAAACGCTAAGCTGTTTAATGTATGCACATGTTTAAGTGATGCTCAAACACTCATCAAAACAGAGATGACACAAAATCACATACATACTGTACCTACACACACACACACACACACACACAATTTGGGACACTGTTCTTGTCTTTGCACATTTACAAGAAGACATACACACACACACACACACACACACACACTGTTTACCAGGGTAGCTGTGGAGGTCCAGGGCAGCGACTCTCCCCTGCTCAGGGTATCTTCGTCATCCGTGAGTTCGGGGAAGTCGACAGCAGCCTTGCACACGTAGCTGCAGTTTCTCTCCATCAGAGTCCGCAAACCCTCAAATAAGATCACGCTTGCCGTGCAGCCCATAGCTAACACACTCTTCTCTCTCACACACACACACACGTACAAATGCAAACACACACACACACACACACACACACACCTCTAAAACCTGACTACAAACTCAGATCTGATGACATTCACACACACAGTGAACACAGCTCATACTCTGCTTGATGTCTGCTCCTGTGCATTTCAGATCTACCCGTAAACAAACACCCACATGCACTCACACTCGCACACACTTTCAGTCTCCCCCTGAACCAGTCTTCGGGCCGGGAGGCTGACCTAGTTTCGCGTCTCTCCCACCTCGCCTCACTCCATCCTGGGTAACTCGGCTATGTGTCTCCCCCTCTCTCTGTTCCAGACAGAGCCGAAGAGAGGGACCAGGAAGAGAGAGCCCTGTCACCCACCACTTCACAGTGAGACTCCGCAAAAAACGACAAAAAACAAAACAAATCCACCTGTCAGAGTGTCTAAAGTCAGCTGGCTAGTCAGCAACAGCCTCTGAGGTGGTCAGAGGGCTGAAGAAGAGAGAGAGTTTGGAACCGGCGGCCAGATGGACATGACTGTCGTAGTTCTCCCAGTACAAGAGGCTGAGAGTGGAAGATGAAAGCAGCGGATGGAGAGATGTGAAGAAAAGACGGAGGAGGTGAGGTGGAGAGGAAGGGAGAGAGAGAGAGAGAGAAAGTAATGATGATGCTGTGCCTCCTATTGGAGCAGGGCGTCAACTCACAGGCTGACGATGCTGCTGAGAGATGCTGTTTGCTCTCGCCCTGTCTCTTTCACGCTCTCTCTCTCTCTCTCTCTTCCCTGTCTCTTCCCCTCTTCTTCCCTCTCTCTCCCTCTCTCTCTCTTCTTCTCTCTTCCCTCTCTCCCTCTGCTTCCCTCTCTCTCTTCTTTCTTCTTCCCTCTCTCTCTTCTTCTCTCTTCTTCCCTCTCCCTCCCTCCCTCTCTCTTCTTCCCTCTCTCTTTCCCTCTGTCCTTCTTCCCTCTCCTTTTCAATTCTCTTTTTTCCAGTATGTCACTTACCCTCACGGTCTTGTGCCCCCCCCTCTCTTTGTCACTCTCTCGGTCATCCTGCTATTTCCTAGTGAGAGATCTTCACATTCTTTGACCCGTATCTGACTAAGAAGGAGCAGTGTGATACATCTTCTCATTAAAACACTACATTACCCTCTCATGCACTTTGCTTCCATTCTCTCTCCCGACACACACACACACACACACACACACACACACACACACACACACACACACACACACACATACACACAAACACACACACACACACACACACCTAAATGCATAAAGAGATGCATTTGCATGATGCTAGTTTTTTCTTCATGTACATTTTAATGAGTATACCCGCACAACTCAACCACCAATACATCCTTAGCATCCTCAGGGTAGAGATTTCACACACACACACACACACACACACACACACACACACACACACACACACACACACACACACACACACACACTTGTAATGTCTGAACATCCAATCCTGCCCAGTGAACAATTATGTCTACCTGACAAGGAGGGTTGTCGTGTTAAGAGGACAAACGTACACACACTCACATGTACAGGACCCCATTTCCCCTCTTCAGCTGCACACCAAGGAGAGGTATCAAGAAGTCAGCTCTATTTGCCTACACACACACACACACACACACACACACACACATACACCTCAGGAAGCTTGTGGCTTGTGGTGTTTTAGCGACTCACCCACAAGCACTTCCAAACCCCAAAAATAGAAACCAACAAAGGAACACAAAACGCGAGACATACACACGCACACACTCATAGGTTCTCCCTGCTTTTCCCACTGTGTGTTAATATTTCATCAGGCACTGACACAGTCACCTACTTTTACAGTGCATGAGTCAGAGATGAGCGCTGACAAGCTCTCGCCATCTAACCACAGATGAAAGGAGAGGGCACAGAGAGCGAATGAGAGAGAGGGGGAAAAGGAGATAGAAAAAAGAGAATGAGAGAGAGAGAAAGAGAATGAGAGGGAGAATCAAAGAGTGAGAGAAAGAGAAAGAGAATCAGCAAGTGAAAGAAAGAGAGAGAATCAGAGAGAGATAGAGAGAGAATCAGAGAGTGAAAGAAAGAGAGAGAAAGAGAGAGAGAGAATCAGAGATTGAAAGATAGAGAGAGATAGAGAGAGTCTGTAAGGAGCTAGGGAGGAGAACATGTTATGGGAACATGGACAGAAAGGGTGAAGGACAAGGAGCTATAAAAAGAGGGGGAGAGAGTAACAAGGGTAAAGGGGCATATAGATGAAAGGGGGTAGATGGAGGGGAGAAAGAAAGATAGATAGAGACTGGAGAAGGAATAATTCATGCAGATAATGGTGATTCATTGGGACCCCGCACACACACACACACACACACACACACACACACACACACACACACACACACACACACACACACACACACACACACACACACACCCCTGTACAGCCTGGCTATTTTAAACTGCCCTGTTTCAATGGACGGTTGGGTCTAATGAGTGCATTACCCTAATTACCACTGAGATGAGACAGCACTTAGTGCAGACGCATCACTACTGGGCTATAGACAGTATTTAACAAGAGTGCATACACACACACGCTCACACACACGCATACACACGCACGAGCATACACATACACACACACACACACACCACATAAACACGTGACACACAATTGACACAATACACACACAGACACACAAGCACACAGACACACATGCACGCACGCACGCCCACACACGCACACGCACACACACACACTCATACAACAAAACACACACACACACACACACACACACACACACACACACACACACACACACACACACACACACACACACACACCATTACAGGGCTATATTCTAACAGAAAACGGATGAATGCTGTTTATGAGTTTATAATGAAGCATATGTTCTTCCATATCTCTCACTCACTGTACTTTGAGTCCATCACACAATCTCTGCCTCCTTGTCTTTCACTCTCAATCATTCATTCTTTCATACTCCCCCATTTTATATTTAAATGGCCTACTGTGTTCATATTTTCTGTGTTCTCTGGTTCTACTTAAGACAGTGAGAAATAAACAATATGGTCCTTATAGCATTGCTATCTCAGGCACCTTACAAAACATGTAAGGTGCCTGAGACTTTTGCACAGTACTCTATATGTATGTGTGTATATATATATATGTATACAAACATGGCTCAGAGGAAGTGTCACTCAGGTTAGTATTGTGTCTACCTTTAATTTTAACTGTCGCAATGTTCATATTCTGTAAGTCGCTTTGGATAAAGGCGCCTGCTAAATTCCATAACCATAACCATAAACTTGTGTGTATGATCTCATGCGTCCCTGAGCGGCGCTGTATCCTGTGCTTTAGTGCAGAGGAGAGTTAAGCGGTGTCTCTCTGGTGTTTTTAGGAGCTGAAATCTGGATCTCGTTTCTGGACTCGCAGAGCTGTTGCCGGTGCCACTGATGTCGACACACACACACACACACACACACACACACACACACACCACCACACACACACTGCTGACGTCGGCGGGGGAATTTCGGCAGGGTGGGGCGGGGTGACACGAGGCCCCTGTGACGTCACACTGAGACTAAGAGACAGCCAAAGGTAATCATAGCCTCAGCATCAATAAAAGTGTGTGTGTGTATGCACGTGTGCATGTGAGTGTGTGTGTGTGTGTGTGGGTGTGTGTACGATGTGCACACACACACGTGCATTCATGTGTGCGTGTGTGCACACATGTGAGCATCTGTATGTGTGTACTGTGTACAGGGGTCAGTGTGTGTGTGCATGTGCGTGTGTGTGTGTGTGTGTGAGCCAGACTTTCTATGTATCTAAGTATCAACAGGCCTGATTTTCCATAATCATTATGAATACCCCTGAACCCCCTTTACATAATCATTATGAATGAATACACACACATACACACACACACAGTCAAGCATTCATACTCTCTTGCATGTCCACAAAACTGGCACAGTTCTCTCTCTCTCTCACACACACACTTGATTAAAGCAGCAACTTTGCATGCTTAGATGACCTGCACACGCCACCAGCTGTACGATTTCTATGAACCCTCTGCATCCTCAAACACACAGCTGTGCTGCCACTGTACATCTCAGCAAGGGCACATAGAAGAAAAAAACAGCAGATCCTGCCACCTACTGGACAACTGTGATACCACTCCTACTATACAAGATATATAGAAGGGTGGACAGCATCTTTTAAATTCTGCCTCAAGGATTTACTTTGTTTTCAAAAGTTTCATGTTTTCATACACGAAGTTTTACAGTTTACATAGTTTTAATTCAATGGATAATTCTTTGGGTACACTTTTAGGCTTGTAAAATATGACTCGTCGTAAAGCACCTACTGCACCATATTGGATCACCACCACATGGAGTTGCTGCTGTGTATGATTTAGGAATGGTAGTGAAACAGAACAGGTTTATGCTGTACTGTAGGTCAAATGTCACAAATAAATCACCAGCCAGCAAACCAGGTATTAAACCAGGTATTAAGAAGGTTTGGTAGCACTTTATTTGAAGGGGTCTACATAAGGGTGACATGTAACCGTCATAAGAATGACATGACACATGTCATGTACATTAATGACACATTATTGATGTTTATGTTGTCATAATGCGTCATTCGGTTTTTGGAATGTCAAGTTGACATTGTTTGGGTGTCATCATTATGACAACTTGACATTATAGAGGGAGAGCAGCTTCACAGAAGAGAACTTCTGACGGCAAATTTGAAGAAAAGTTGGTAAACCACCCTTCTTACCTAATTTGAGGGTGCTGATTCTGATTATTGTGTTTACCAAGCTCAATTCTGAGTTCTAAGCCGCATAATCAGCATTTTAACATAAAATAGTGATTATTTTTGCTTATTTTTCCCTAATTTGGGTTGATTTCAAAAGTAAATCACTAAAACCAAATAAAAGTGTTCTCGAAATACATGTTTGAGCATTAAAGAAGCCATACTATAGTTTATTAACGTATTTAATGGGAACATGATTACAGTTAACATGTAATAAACTCGGAAATTCTAATCAAAACACAACCATATTTTTATTGCTAACATAGTGAGTCACTCGTGGTGTTTAATGCATTTCACCACAATAACAAATTGCACAGATAACCTTCAACTCAGAATATATCCTACAGTACATATGAACTTAGATAGCGGGAATAAGCCTAATGCAGAACTGCATCTACCATCAGCAACAACCGGCAAGTAAAAAACATTTTACTTCTAGTAACACTGGATTGTGTGCTTGCCTCCATACTAGAGCTTGATAATGTGCTCTTCTAATATGCCATTGAGCAGCATCACTTGTTGGTGGTAGAGCCTCCGATCCTCGACATCTAGAAAACAGAGTGGCTCTGTCATAGTGTTGTCACGATACCAAAATTATGACTTTGATACAATACCTGCCATAAATATCTTGATACTCAATACTGAAACGGTATCCAAATCCTAAAATATCTGGAAAAAGAAAGGAAGCAGGCCTCCTCCAAGAGTATTGAGTCATTTGTGTTGAATTTGGTGCACTTTTGGTCAATTCTGGGTTGACCAAAGGAGAGGAGTTCTAAACTTCCTACATAATTATTATTTTTGTAGTCAATAAAATAGTAGTTGTGTGTGATTAAGTCCTTTACTGTTTGTTATAGTTCATTTATATTGTGTGATGTTTTGGCAATAAATTACCTTTAAATAGCCAAAGTAGGCTAGATCAGTGTTCAAATTACTGCATACCAATCACTTAATGCTATGCAGAAGAGCCTAATCTTTAGGTCATCTGATGTAGGATACCCTAGGCCTTCCTGTGTTTATGGGATTTCCTTGACAGTTGCAAAGGGAAAAAAGTGAAGATAGTCTGTTCTGTAGTTCTGTGCTCCCAGTACTTTAATAAGTATGTTTCAACCACTCTTTGGGTCTTAATCAGATAGGCCTACACCATTATTACATTACATTACATTTGGCTGACGCATTTTTAACCAAAGCGACTAACAACATGGTAACAGTTAAGTTTTAAAGCAATTCTCTCAACAATGTAAGAATAAGTGCATCAGTGAGTGCTGTTTTTAAACAGTTGAGTGTCAGTTCAAGACGGCTGGTAAGTGCTAGCATCAGCAAGACTTGTTGTAAGTGGTGCTAAGAAAGGAGATGTTCTCTAAAGAGCTGGGTCTTTTTTGAAAATGGAGAGGGATGACCCTGCCCTTGTAGGAACTGGCAGTGTGTTCCACCAACGAGGAACAACAGATGAGAAAAGTTTGGATTGGCCTGAGTGTATCTGTTGCAATATCTGTGTGCATTCCTACATTAGGTCTATTTCTTTGATAGTCAACATCATTTGCTACCACATAACAAATACCAATTAACAATACAAATGTTTCTTACAAACTTTCCTGCATACTTCTTAAATGTGCTGCAGTCAGATGGGTGTCTTAAAGACCAAGGCCGTAGTCATGATGTCAACATTGGGGGGGGACCAAATCTGTGGTGGGGTCTGAGGGCCATGCAAAAAATATTATTAAAAATCACAAACAAGTTGTTACAACGTTTTTTCCGACTTGTGTGCCGTCGCCACATTTGATTCCTACGTTTTGCCTGCATGGATGCGCGATCGAGTGCAAATAATATGCAAGATGCAACAACCATTTCTAAGAGGCCTATAAACAGGGTAATTAGTACTAGCATATGAATGCATTATTTATGTTGTAAGAAATGTGAAAGAAATGAATGACACAGGCTTGCAAATTCATCATTTAAAATAAAACGTTTCACTTTCGCTATGATTGCGAGAATAGGTTACAACATGGAAAATGTTTTAAAGTTCCCTTTGAGTCTGATCGGCTCCAAAAATGTATGGGATTTCCTTAGCCTGTGCTACACCTTTCCAACAAGTTTTGTGAGAATTGTGAGCTTTTGCGATATTGTTGCCAGCCCTACCTCACCGCAGTAGGGTCAGAGAGGGTTAAAGCGGAGCTAGTACAGTAATCAAGGATCTTTGGTAGGGTGCAGCAAATGGAAGCTTTTGATAACGCACGCCACTAACGAAAAATTAGGGTGACCAGATGTGCTCTTTTTCCAGGACATGTCCTCTTTGAGACCTTACAAATCGTCCAGAATTTTGTTATTCTAGAGCCTCAAACGTGTTTACAGCGAAATTGCATTGCGTTTTTCTCTGTCGTTCACAAATAAGTTCAAAATAGCCTTTTGAGGCAGTGTTTTCTCTTATGTCCTCTTTTTCACAAACTAAAAAGAGGACACAATCAGGTCACCCTAGAAAAACGGAAAACTACCAGGTCAAACCACTCAGGGGTGTAGGCTACTCTGGAACATCACTAGGTCACTAATTTGTGCGTTATTTATGTTTGATTACATTTCAGATGGTGGTGGTTGTTGGTTTCCTGTAGAGTTTTTTTTATTTATTTATTTTTCTATGTCCGTATTGGGGGGACATTTTGGTCATATTTGAATATTGGGGGGGACACGTCCCCCTCAATGTCTATGGTGACTACGGCCCTGCTAAAGACATAACTAAATCTTGAGCATCTATTACCAGTGTTGAATGAGCAGTTTTTGCAGTGATCACTACTGGACATTTCACATTGCTAGACAGCACTTGAGTGAGGATAGACTTATTTCCACTTCACAAATAACCATCGCTATCTGCAATAGCTACAGTACAGTACATTAATCAGTTCATAGCTGAGGATTTGTCATAGGTCCACTTCCCTTTCAGAATCATATGCAGTAGTGATGCACTGGAGAATGTTTCTTTTTGTTGCACTATAAAGCATATCTTGTCTAATTTTTTTGCAAATAATGCAATCTCCATAGCACTCTTCAGCAACCCTCATATGCACACTCTTCCATTTTTTTGCATGGCTGGAATTTGAATGATAAGAATAAGCACCAGTGAGATGTTTTAACTAGGCAAGCACAGTGACCTTTACAGTAAAATAAAATACAGTGTAAATCCTCTGTAAAGACTGACAACTCTTCATAATAGTTAGTGACAAAGTACTTTCTACAGAAAAATGAGCAGTCACCTACTATTCTATCAATTTATTATCAAGGAATCTATTTTGCTTCTAAACGTCATACTGAATTTTAGCTATTATTTCAATTTATATTTTAATTTTAGCTTATTTTCATTTGCTACTTGAGTCATTGGGGTAATTCCTGTCCTGTCCTACAACATATCTGATACATAAAGAGTATATTAATGCCTTATTTTTTGCCATTTCTTATGATATCTGATGGCAAAACCAAAAAGTATGTGAATTATGCTAATTATGCTAATTAGCAAGCTTAAAACTCAAAATTGAGCTTGGTAAACAAAATATTTGAATTCAGCACCCTCAAATTGTGTGAAATAGCCCCTATACCGACTTTTCCTCAAATTTGCCAACAGGACTTTTTCTGAACGTTTGTTAGCTATCTGCTCTCCCTCTATTAGCCCAGATGACATTATTTGATGCGTCTTTGTCATGACAACTTGACATTAGCCAAGAAAATAACAATATTGTTATGACGACTTGACATATAACTGTGTTTGGCCTGACTTATCTTCTAGGTTTGTAAAGTGAAGGGCCTGAACAATTGACTGTCATGACACCATTATAATTGTGTCATGAATACTTTCCTTAACTACAGTGGTACAGTTTTGACTTGTCATTAAGCTGTCACAAAGAACTATTACACACCAAAAAGTTTCCTGACAGTGTCATGAATTGTCATGACAACTTAACATAATTGTTTAATTATTACATGAACAAGTTATTCACAAGTTATATAACAAACATTTCTGCAGCTTTTTCAAATCATGCACAAGTCTACCCAACACACCATTACGATGACGGATTCCTAACCAGTACATTACATTTTACATTTGGCTGACGCTTTTTAACCAAAGCGACTAACAACATGGTAAACAGTAAGTTTTAGAACAATTCTCACAATTTTAGGACAGTTTAAAAAAACATTAGAGTACAGTAAGAATAAGTGCGTCGGTGAGTGCTGTTTTTAACAGTTACTTGTCAGTTTAAAACGGCAGTAGTACCATTCAATCATTTTAAGGTGTGTTTTGAGGGACTGAGGGGTTTGATTCCCCCTGAGACGCCATATTTGTCTGTGTAAGGGGCACTTATTTTAATGTAAAGTGAAGTGCTGCCTTTCTAAGGAACTTTTCACAAGAGGAGTAGACAAATGAAAGTATCAAAATAGTTTACCCAGAACATATAGCCCACAGTTATTAAACATCAAATATCAAACAGTATGACCTTGTTTCTCTTTTCTGTCCTTTTAGTTGTGAAAATCAGTATTTCTCTTAGTTTTCAACCTTTTAAACACAAGTTGAAAAAAATATCAAGTAAAATGACCTCAGAGCTCTGATAAAATAACCCCAAAATTATAAACCAAAGTCCATCTACCCGGGTAGTATGTTTTTTTTTTAAGTGGTGAGATATCCCGCTTATCTGTAGGCTACGATGAAATGAAGAAATATTGAGTAGAAGCAGTTCATGTCGCAGGCAAGATGATCATTCACGCCCTCTGCTCTTCTGCCTCCCGTGTCCAATGGCGAATTTGTCCAATTGAACACTCTCTCAAATCATGCATCCAAACAAAAAAACAACCTGCATAGCAGGGCAACAATTCAATTCAATTACTCTCTCGATACATTTTAGCCGATCTGGAAATATAACTCATATTCATGAACTGTAGTAGCTTATTCTTATTTTTAATCTATACATTCACTACATAGCCTACATGAAACTTCAGCACTAGCATATCACGTTGTAACATGGCTTCAACATAGCATGAAATAGCACTTCAAATCATTAAACTCATGTTCAACTCCGATTGGTTTTTAGCTTATGCAGTACCATCACATAGCTGCCAACTCTCACGCATTGGCCGTGAGACACACGCATTTGATTAGTTTCACACACTCACACGCCACACCCACGATTTCTCACGCTGAAGTGTCAACCCGGTCGGTCAGATGCCTGAAAAATGAGTTTAGCCTATAGATCTACCTGTTGAGCCACGGTTATGCTTTCAGAGACGGTGAGAGGGTTCAAGAGCACCCCTGTCTGTGGAATTTTCTAAATTTTCTCTCATTTGCGATGCTACTCAAAAGCCATCCCAGGCGATTCCCCGGCTTCAGGTAGGCCTATGCTTTGAGTATTTTTTTTTTTTTTGTGTCAACGTGGTAGGTCAAATACCTGGCAGATGAGGTTCAACTAAACTAAACCTATACATGATATCACACATCATGTGAACGAGCGGAATCTAAGCTTTCCAATGATTTTAGCGCCAAGTTGCTGTGATAAATGGTTCGCGAGAAAATGATCATTGAACCGACGTGCAATTTAGGCTAATCATATTTGCATTTTGCACACAGTGCACACCCATTACTCTCGGTTGTAATATCTCACTAACCCTTCACACAACATGTGGCAAACCTAATATCACAATAAACAGCAAACTGTACCGAATAAGGATATAAAGAATGCCTCTGTTTTTGAAATTGCAACACATTTCTACATAGCCTCATTGGGGCTTAAATTATAATGTATTCTAATGTAAACTATTTGTCAGTAGGCCTACATACATTTTGTAAATTGCTCAGTAGATTATCCCACTATCATGGTTCTTATATTGTCAGGTTCCAGCCAATCCCACTTACACAGATAAATGAATATATTTATATTGCCATGCTTTCTAGTGACATTAATGCAAAAATATAAAGAAAATCAAATAAGGAGACACAAATATTGATATAAAGCCTGACATAAGCCATATGCAAACATTCACATCATGCAGATATGGGTACATCCTGAAAAAGGAATAGCCTGTAGGCTATGGCCATTACAATGACCGATCTTAAATGAACTAGCTGAAAAACACAGGTGACCACTTCTGCATAATTTCATGGAGTGCTGAACATTTCTGAACTGTGAAATGGACCATTTTTTTTTTTAGTGGTTGTGAACTTATTGCAATATCACCATAACTATTCCACCTGTGTATGCATGGTTACGGATAATTCTGAAGTGCAAAATAGCTTAGGCTACAGCACAAATATTTCCATAAAAATAAGCAAGTCTGACCTCTTATTTTTAAAAGTGCACCAGATTGATGCATTTAAAAGTTAAAATATACAAACATTTCTTAAATTCTTACAAAACACCCACCCACTTTTTAAAATTGTTAGTTTGGACCCCCCCACTATTGCCGTGCGAAATACCAGTGCTGTTCGCCAAATAAATAATAACCTATAGGTTTATGTAAAACTCCCCTGTGACAGAGCGCAGTGCGTCTGTCACTGGCAAAGGCGGCTTTCCCGCCGCAACGGGAACAATGACTTTACAAACATTTGCACAAAGACAGCGCTATTAAATCATGTTGCGATGTTGATTTGTTTGATAACATGTTGTGAATGCCACAGACCTGAGGCGTGTCAGGACGGGGGTTAAGTTAAACTAGAAATTGGTTTAAGGGAAACATACAGGGAATCAAAGCCGCGATATGCGGTATAGAGGTTGAAGCGTATCTATTTATCAGTAATGTAAAGCGTTCTCTAAAAAGCGCATTATAACACCAATGCTTACTAGCTGGGAGATGGAAGTGCTTTGTCCGAGTGTATGTATGATTGTGTGTATGTACTTGCCTGTTCTCGGTGCTTCAGTTGCTTTCCGGCAAACTGGAGTATTGGGCAAGGGACACTTTTCTGCGCATCTTTCGCGCCCAGACGTGGGAGTGCTTATTGGCGCAGGTGGGTTTAGAGTGGTAATATTATTTGGTGCTTAGTGAGGTTTATTATGACATTGTATGGAAATATCATGAACGATTGTTAGTAATGTGTATTGCCTATGCCATGTGTTAACCAAAGGGTGGTGAATTTGAATTAATTGATTTGTTGCTATGCATGGTTTAGTCCAGTGTTTTAAATGGTGTCTGCAGAGCCGCAGTCAAAAAGGATTCCTTCTCAGGAGTGAGAGGTCCTGTTGAAAGGCCTCTGAGGTAGGCATAGACCCTAGTGGGCATTGTCCCGTGTTTGTTTTCCTTTTGTATCAGTGTTTTTTGTTTCCTGTTTTGTCTGTTGCATAAACCTGCCGGTAGCTTAATATTAATACTAATAAAAAAAAGGAGATTACATCAACTTGAATTTCATTGCCGGAGTCTCACCATCCGCTTGGACGCATTACTACATTTGGTGGCAGTGGAAAACTACAAGTGTCCTAAGACCAGGCTGAAATGTCAAGGTAAAGATGGCTCCAAAGGCTCACAAGAAAAAAGAAGTTGGGACGGAGGCGAAAAGTGTTGACGACCAGACACAAGGGGAAGAGGGGGAAGCTCTCCACAATCTACAAACAATGTTCATGCAATTCATGCATCAGCAGAAGCAACAAGAAGAAAGGTATGTTCGAGAGCAAGCACGACAAGAACAAAGATGGAAGAATATGACCCAGCAATTTTCCCTTCTGCAAGGTGAAGTCCAGCGAGAAAGGCAAGAGAGGGAGAGGACTCTCCTCGTCGGGCCAGCCCAGAGCCCCAAGTCCAGCACGTATACTGAGTTGGGATGGAGGCCAGCGACAGGGGCAAGCAGCAGTCCCAACAAGAACAACAGCAGCAGCAGCAGCATCAGGTCTGACGGGCAGGGCCCTACGCCAGCAACAGCAGCACCAGTAGATCTGATGGCAGCGCCCTAATCCAACAGCGGCAGCAGCAGATCGGATCGGTAACACGTCGCCAGCCTCAGCAGCAGGGTGGAAGGCAGCACCTACCCCAGCAGCAGCAATGGCGGCAACAGCGGCAGCCACTCCAGCGGCTGCGGCAGGGGTCCGCTTGAAGCAGCGGCAACAGCGGCAGCCACTCTAAGCGGCAACGGCAAGGGTCCCAACAGCGGGGTGCAACAGCGGCAGCAACTCCAGCGGCAATGGCAGGGGTCCAATCATCAGCAGCGCCAGGGGATCCAGCGGCAATGGAGCAGGGTCGACAATTCACCGGGTGGAAGGGTCCAAAAATGCAACGTCTTGCGAGGGCGAGGATATCGAGCACTTTTTTGGCTACTTTCGAGCGTATGGCAGCTATCAGTCAGTGTCCAAGGGGCGAATGGGCATTGAATCTGGTACCGTTGCTCTCGGGGAAAAGCAAAGAGCAGCATACCTGGCAATGGATATATCAGAATCATGGGATTACGACAAAGTCAAAAAGAAGCCATCTTGGAAAAGTTCGAAATACACCCGAAACGTGCAGGCACCAGTTTAAGTAACTCCCCAGTACTGCCGTGGGTGAATCAGCCTATGAGCTGTTCACTAGGCTGAGGGAGCTGTTCAACAAGTGGGTGTGCCCTCAGTCACACTCTAAAGAGGAGATTGGAGACATGCTGGGTGCTAGAGCAGTTCCTCAGGATGGTCAACAGCGGCGTCCGCCTCTGGATCAGAGAACATAACCCCAGATCGGCCAGAGAAGCTGTGCTTTTTTAGCAGAGGACTTCATTACAGCCGGGCGGGGACAGAGAGCATACCAACTGGGGTGGGTAAGAGAATCCAATGTTCCACATTCTGTCAGAAAGGAGGGTGGGCAAGGAGATTAAATCGGGAACAAAGAGTTCAAGACAAAATGCTGATGATGTTAAATGTTACTTTTGTGGCCAGATAGGACACATTAAGCCTAACTGCCCCAGTAGAAAGCCTAAACAAACCCATATTTGTTCGCATTACTCAGCAGAGGGAAGATGGGGACTTCGGTGGGGTGGGAATCCATGACCATGGTGAAGGTGAATGGTAAGCTAGAAGCACTGATTGACACGGGCAGCAGCCAGAGTTTGATTAGTGCCAAGTGGCTAGCAAAGGAGAAGGTCCACTCGAGAAAAATTTGGTCATTCGTTTGTATCCATGGGGATGAGGTAGCTTACCCCCACAGCAGATGTTTATCTGGAAGTCGAGGGAGTGTCTTACCTAGTCACAGTCGAGAGTGACAACTTACCTTATCAGGTGGTGTTGGGAAAGGATATTCCTGGGTTAGCCTCCCTAGTTGAGCCAGAGAGAAGAGTTGGTAACATGGCAATTACGGGCACAAAGTAAGGCAGGGGTGACGACTGGAGGTCATGGGAGTCCTTACACCTTTCCAGTGGGCTCACGCCCAAAATCTAAGAACCTTAGGAGGAAAAGAGAAGTTCCAGGGTACTTTCGACTAGATGAGAGGATCCACAGCCCAAGATAGGAGCTGATTTCGATCTGGCAATACCAACCCATATCAGACAGTTACAAAGAGAAGACGCAATCAAGTCTTTGTTTAAAGACTGGTTGAGGATCAAGGGTGATGCACTAGGGCCCAAGTACAAACTAGAGCGAGGCATTCTTTATCGGCATGGGGAAGAGGAGAGCAGTTGGTACTTCCCAAAGGTCACGCGTCAGATGGTCATGGAGCTGGGTCACTCAAGTGGGTGGGGTGGGCACCTAGGGCAGAACAAGACCTGGGAGAGGATTGTGGATAGGTTTCACTGGCCCAACATGTATACCGACATAGTGAACTTCTGCAAAACCTGTCCACTTAATGTCAGATGACCGCCCAATAAGAAGAGGATCGAGCCCCATTAGTATCAATGCCAGTCATAGATGTCCCATTTAGCAGGGTGGCTATGGATACGTCGGGCCATTAGAGCGTAGTCATAAGGCAACAGGTACATCTTAGTGATTATGGACCCCGAACAAGATACCTAGAGGCGTTCCCACTGAGAAAAATGTGCGGCTAGACAAGTGGCCAATGCATTCCTTCAGTTAGTGTCGAGGGTGGGCATACCCAAGGAGGTTCTTACAGACCAGGGGACAAATTTTACATCACAGCTGATGAAGCAGGTGTATAACTACCTGGGTATAAAGGCCTGAAAACAACACCTTACCACCCTCAAACGGATCGCTTAGTGGAGCCGCTTTTAATAAGACTCTTAAAAGTATGCTCAGGAATTTGTCGAGACTGGCTTCCGATTGGGATGACTGGCTACCCCTACCTCCTTTTTCATATAGGAGGTTCCTCCAGGCTTCCACAGGCTTCTCACCTTTGAACTGCTGTATGGGAGAAAGGTGAGGGGGTCATGGATGTCTCTCAAGAAGCTTGGGAGGGTGAACAGCCAGAGCAGAGAATGAACATTTTGTCCTATGTCTTAAAATGCGAGACCGGATGCAACAACCGACAGAGTTGGTGAAAGAAAATATGCGAGCAGCGCCAGGCCAAGCAGAGGAGGTGGTACGACACGGTAGCGACAGACAGGGCTTTTAAACCAGGGCAAAGGTGTTACCTGTTGCTGCCAACCTCGAGACAGCCTGTTAGCCAAGTGGCAGGGCCTTATGAGGGTCCTCAGCCGAAGTGGTAAGGTCACTTACATGATCGCCACCCCAGCAAAAAAAAAGAAAAGAACCAGACTTTCCACATCAACATGCTCAGGGAATGGCAGGCCAGGGGAGCATCCTGTGGGCAGCGGCTGTTTGCTAGGGCGTTTGAAGAAGAGGAATGGGAAGAAATAGTATTTTCCCGGTGCAGCCCAAGGAGACAAGGGCTGAGCTGTCACACCTCTCCAAGGCCCAGCAGAGGGGAGCTGAGGGGCTGTATTCCGCAGGAGTGTTCAGGTGAGAGCCCAGGCCAGACTAGCCTGGTGGGAGCATCAGATTCATGTGAAATCAGCAGGGCCAGTGAGACTCCCATGTTATGCCAGCTCAACTTCTGCTAAAGATCAAGCAGGAGATTGAGGCTATGCGGGAGATGGGTGTCATAGAACCGTCCCACTAGGAAACGGTCCAGTCCTATTGTCCTTGTCCCCAAGAAGGATGGAACACTGAGGTTCTGTATGGATTTTAGGAAATTGAATCATAATCTCTTCCTTTGACCCGATCCAATGCCTAGGGTGGATGACTTGATCGACCCGCCTGGGCAATGCTAAGTTCCTGTCAACCCTGGATTTGAGCAAAGGGTACTGGCAGGTGCCATTGGCCCGAGGGTTCAAAGCAGTTCACAGCCTTCCGACACCTTTTTGGATTTTACCAGTTGGCATGCCCTTTGGCCTACAGGGGGGCAGCAGCGACAAGCAACGCCTCATGGACCAGGTGCTGGAGGGTGCCAGGGACTCATGATCAGCATACATTGATGATGTGGGTGATCCCCAGCCAGTCTGGGACCAGCACCTGGTTCATGTGCGGATGTGATGGGGCGGCTGAAAAGGGCTGGCCTGACGGTCAACTCACCGGAAGTGTACCTTAGCCCAGTCAGAGGTGCACTATCTCTTGGCTATCATCGAGGGGGGACAATCAAGCCACAAGTGGGGAAGATCAGTGCTATCCTGAGACACTGTGCCAAATTCACCGCCAAGTCCTGGCCTTTCTGGGCATGGTGGGGTGGGTAGGCGCTTTATACCACAGTTTTCCAGCAGGGCTGGCAAAAGTACGATTGACCTTATTCGAAGTCTAGCCCCAATCAGGTGCAGTGGTCAGAGCAATGTGCTAAGGCCTTGTTGAGCTGCTGGAGTTGTCTTAACTAAGAGCCCAATACTGCAGAGTCCTTAGATGTTTCACGGTGCAGACTGATGCAGATCGGTGTGGGCTAGGGGCCGCCCTGTTGCAGTTGAGAGCCCGTGAAAAAAACCGTGGTCTTCAGCAGGAAGTTATTTCAGAGAACAAAAGAAATTCAACTTTTGAAAAGGAGTGTCTGGCTATTAAGGGCACTGGACTCATTAAGGTACTATTTGGTTGGAAAGACTGGAGACAGACCATCGGGCCCCTCCAGTGGCTCGATCATTATGATGAAGGACACAAATTCGGGTAACTAGGTGGGTATCTGTCCCTGCAGCCGTTTAGGTTTGCAATTACAACAAGCTGGCACAGAAAAATGTGACTGCAGATTTCTGTCCAGGGTCGGGGATCTAAGACTCTTGAGGGGGGGGGTATGTGACAGAGCCGCAGTCGGCCTGTCACTGGGCAAAAGGCGACTTTCCCCACGCACAGGGAACAATGACTTTACAAACATTTGCACAAAGACAGCTATTAAATCATGTTTGCGATGTTGATTTGTTTGATAACATGTTGTGAATGCCACAGACCTGAGGCGGTCAGGACGGGGGTTAAGTTAAACTAGAAATTGGTTTAAAGGGAAACATACAGGAATCAAAGCCGCCGATATGCTGTATAGAGGTTGAAAATTATCGGTTTATCAGTAATGTAAGCGTTTCTAAAAGTGCCGATTATAAATTCAATGCTTAGCTGGGAGATGGAAGTGCTTTGTCCGAGGTGTATGTATGATTGTGTGTATGTACTTGCCTGTTCTCGGTGCTTCAGTTGCTTTCCCGCAAACTGGAGTATTGGGTAAGGGACACTTTTCTCAAGCATCTTTCATTCAGACGGGAGTGCTTATTGGGCGAGGTGGGTTTAGAGGGTAATATTATTTTGCGCTTAGTGAGGTTTATTATGACATTGTATGGAAATATCATGAAATCATTGTTAGTAATATGTATTGCCTATGCCATGTGTTAACCAAAGGGTGGTGAATTTGAATTAATTGATTTGTTGCTATGCATGGTTTAGTCCAGTGTTTTAAATGGTGTCTGCAGAGGCGCAGTCAAAAAAGATTCCTTCTCAGGAGTGAGAGGTCCTGTTGAAAGGCCTCTGAGGTAGGCATAGACCCTAGTGGGCATTGTCCCGGTGTTTGTTTTTCCTTTTGTATCAGTGTTTTTTGTTTCTGTTTTGTCTGTTGCATAAACCTGCCGGTAGTTTAATATTAATACTAATAAAAAAAAAAGGAGATTACATCAACTTGAATTTCATATTACGAGTCTCACCATCCGCTTTGGACGATTACTACATCCCCATTAACAGCATCACGCCACTAACCACAGCTAGACTGCACAATGGTAGGCCTTCAAAAGCATGACATTTTCGCTTTAGTTTGATATTTAATTTACTTTTATCCGGCCATGCGTTCATTGAACGTCCGCAGTGCTGTAATGGAAACCTTATTATGTAGAGCTAAGTAGCCTATATATTGAGTTATTTTAAATTATGCATGATTTTACTTTTTATTAATTTCAGTAGGCTAGCTTTATTTTTGTTATATAGAAGTATCTAAATAACCTGGTAAAATGTACCAGAATTCAGGAAATTGCATCTAGTCCAAAAATTCTGGGGAGGACCCCATACCCCCACTGAAATGTCCCACCCACTTTCAGAATGCCTCCATCGCCCATGGTCCTAGCATTAGGCTAGATCCCTTTGATACCAATGTTAATTTAACTCTGGGACCCTGGTCCCTACACCTGAGAAACAATGTACTTTTTTTTTTTACTGTAATGGTATAATGCTGAACGAGCCAAACAAAAATTTCCGCAGCAAAATTTTGGTTGGCCCCACCAAATCTCACTCCAAGGTTTTTTGAAAAGGTGGCAGCCCTGCCATCAATACATTTCCACACAATGCATTAAACATTAAACTGAGTTACAGCAAAATAAAACTTTTACATGCTTAACTCATTAAACACATCTATCACGCCATGTCTGCTACTAACATAAATAACGAACACGCGTAAAACACTCACCGGAGAAAACTCATACAAGTAAATAAACTCCTTGTCGTAATTTCGACCCTATGCTGTTATTCCTTCCTTAGAAGTAGGTTTGGTGGAAAAACCCCTTTTAATTAGCTCTTCAATGTTTTTTTAACTTGGTTCTCAGTGTGGAAAATCTAAATATGGCTTCAGCTCACTATCATTCTGCTGTCCTTCTGCTGTTTGCGATTTCTGTCTTCTTCTCTAAGAATCAGTGTAGCAGTTTCCCCTCTATGCAGCGCCACCACTGCCTCCTACTGGACAAATACGGTGTGCAGGAAAAACATACTAAAAGTAATCAAGAAATTAGATATTAAACTAGAATAATGTAATCCTATTAGTAGGGTATTTTCGAGTGGGTTACATCTGCAATGCACCTTCAATATGTTGAGTATACCTCATTTATAATGGTGTCATGACAGCCAATTGTTCAGGCTCATCACTTCATAAACCTAGAAGATAAGTCAGGCCAAACATAGTTTATATGTCAACACCCTTGTGTAGACCCCTTCAAATAAAGTGTTACCGAAGGTTTAAGTAATACAATGAATTCTAGCCAAGAAATCTAGACGCACCCTAGCATCAGCAAATGTAAGGTGGTCTAACAACTCTCCGTTAATTGGCTTACGAGCTGGAAAAATGAAACTTCGATCAGGCCAATCACATTGTGTATAGGGTTGGTAGACCGTAGGCGGGCTTAACATAATGATGGCAGAGTTGCGACGGTTCAACAACAACAACAACAACACATTACATTTATATAGCGCTTTTCTCGATACTTAAAGCGCATCACATGGATGGGGGGACCTCACTAGTAACCACCACCAATGTGTAGCACCCACCTGGGTGATGCACGGCAGCCATTATGCGCCAGAACGCTCACCACACACCAGCTTGAGGTGGAGAGTGTGGGAGTGAATGAACCAATTACAGTGGAGGATGATCAGGACCTCGGTTTAACGTCTCATCCGAAGGACGGCATCTCCTACAGAGCAGTGTCCCCGTCACGGCACTGGGGCATTGGGATCGATCTTCTTTTTTTTTTGGCCAGAGGGAAGAGTGCCACCTACTGGCCACCCACCAACACCACTTCCAGCAGCAACCTAGTTTTCCAAGGAGGTCTCCCACCTGCTTAGTTTCAGTAATTCAGCTAAGACAAGGTATCCATGGGTCTGGCTGCTGGCTTGGTGTGAATTCTCTGCTACTTGAAAACAAAGAAGATGGATGCTGCTGTTGGCGAACAGCGTGACACGAGTTAAGCTTTGTTGATGCTTTGTTGATGCAAGCCTGATGCTTTTTCTCTACGAAACTCCCCCTCGCTCGGTCTGAAGCTCTTTTCCTTTTCTTTGCATCTTCCGCCAAGGGTTTTCGCTGCTTTACCGCTCTGCCATTATACACACGCTTTAACAATCTTAGCGTTTCGCTAGCCTGCCTCTGTGCTGTGGATGCAGGATGTAAACTGATCCTGCTTCAGTCGGCGGGTACGATACACTGAACTTGCAAGTGGGATATTCTTCCTACAGGCAGTAGGGGTGGGCGAGAGAGTCTTCATTCGCCCTGTAATGAGTCATTTAACCATACAACGACTTACGAAGATGAGTAATTAACACGAAAACGTTAAACGGTGTCCCTTTAAGTTGGCAAAAGTTTGAACAACTTGCCAACTAGCTCAGCTGGTGGGAAAATGCATGGGGCTCATGAGTTGTAGCGCAATCTGCCGTGTAGAGGGAATTTGAAAGACAACCGTTTATCCTTCCCCGTGGACTGAGCACTCCAAATGGTGAGTCCTCAGACCCTACATCACATCTAGTCATTTTGTATATTATTAAGTCAGAGACATTATCATTGTCCAAGTCAGTGTAGCATCAAAATGAGTTTGAAGCTAAGATCAAATAACTACATTGTGTTGCTTGTTTAGTGTATCAATGCATAGTTAAAAAAATACTCCTCCCCCTCCTCCTCATAACTCTCCTCACATAGAGACACACAGGCCCTGTGTCCTCCACACACACACACACACACACACACACACACACCCTGTGTCTTTCCCAGCGGGTTACAGCAGGGCAGACATGATGTGATGTGACCTGACGTGACAGGACAAGACAGGAGTGTGTCCCTCTCCAAGCAGTCTGGGCACGAAGAAGAAGAGAGCGAGAGCTGGACTGGGTACCACGCGGGCCCAACACACTTAACCGCCAGTGGCAATCTCACACAGCAGCACACACACACACAGCACACACACACAGCACACTACGGGTATTGTGTGCATGCACAGAACTGGGGCAGCCAACAGAGCAAGCTCAGGCCTCAGTACCAACCTCTACCCCAACCCCCAACTCCCGACTCCGACCCCCAACTCCTAAAGAGGGTCACTATGAGTCACTATCAGCTGCTTTAATAGGAAAAACTGGCTAATCACACTGTATGGTGTTTAGTTTTTTAAGCTTTTTATGTTGTATTTATGTCCATACATATTCATATACAAACTGGGACACATTCCTTTTTCTGTGCCATGTATCCATTACTGAGCTGTATGATATTATATACAAAAAAACTGTACTACAATATCAGATCCTACAATGTCACATATCTGCAAGATCACTCACACCAATATCACCATAATGTCATATTACATACATACATACATACATACATACATAGTACACATTATATGCTACATAAAGCTAAGACGAAATCTCATGTTAAAAATGTAAAGGTCTGAAATGAAGTCAAGTCTGGCAAGAGGTGCCAGAAACTGCTTGTGCTTGAGAAGTCACCAAGTTGTAAATCATAATAACAATCACACACACACACACACACACACACACACACACACAAACACACACACACACACACACACACACACACACACACACACACACACACACACACATGAATGTATTTTTAGACACACACACACACACACACAAACACAAACATACACACTAAATAAACACACACACACACACACACACACACACACACACACACTCATAAACATGGATGCATTTTCACACCAACACACACACACTCTCTCTCTCTCTCTCTCTCGCTCATGGTCACACGACACGCACACACACATGCACACACACACACACTTTCACTTATGGTGGGATACCTTGTAAAGCTTCAGTGTCAAGTGACACTGGGGTAAGGGTCGAGGGTATCAAACTTCAGTAGCATATGTGTTTGTGCATGTGTGTGCATGTGTGTGTGTGTGTGTGTGTGTGTGTGTGTGTGTTCGAGAGAGAGAGACAGAGAGAGAGAGAGAGGGAATGAGAATGTGAAATAAAATCCCTGTAACGCCCAAACATGCCGAGGCGTTATATCACTAGTGTGTGAGTGCATGGTGTGTATATGTGTGTGTCTATGCATACATGTGTCTGCGTATGCACAAGGCTTCATGCAATGCAACAGAATATCCAGTAGAGTAGCAGACTACATGTTTCTGTAAGGCTAATGCAGTCTTGATAGATACAGTGTGTTTTTGCTGGATGATAAAAAGTTCAGAAACCAATCCCATCTCTGTCTGCATAAGATTGATGCACAGACAGGCTCCTGCACAGAATCAAAATGACCTCATCCATTCCGCTCAAAATAAGCTCATAAAATCTCCAAGGGCGAGTTCAGATTTGCTAAACCTAAATTGAGCCTGAACTACTTTTAGCAATCACGCATTTCTTCTCTGCCATCTTCCTTCCATCACATTCAAATTTTGACCTACAGTCACAAACACACAAAGACACACAAAGACACACACACACACACACACACACACACACACACACACACAGACACAGACACAGATACAGACACACACACACACACACACACACACACACACACAGACACACAGTACTAGCACACTGTGTTTAGCAGTCAAGATGCCAATACACGGTGGTGTGAGATTTCTCGGCATCCAATATGGCAACAAAGTCTGTCTTAACTCAGAGCTCTTATACAGTACACCCACACACAACGCACACACACACACACACACACACACACACACACACACACACACATACACACACAGGAGTAGAAGGATTTCCCCCTGATTACAAGAGAAAAACCCTCATCAGATAATCCCTCGGCCACCCACACAGATCCCTGCAACCTCACTGCCCTATATCTTATAGGCCTATATCTTACTGGCAGCCACGGAAATCCAGCTCACTCAGTCTGTGTGTGTATGTGTCTCACTATGTCTCTCTCTCTCTCTGTGTGTGTGTGTCTGGGTGTGTGTGTGTGTGTGTGTGTGTGTGTGTGTGTGTGTGTGTGTGTGTGTGTGTGTGTGTTCTTGGGTGGTGAGGCTACAGTAAGCAATGCCCTTGTAGATGTGCATAAGCATCCGAGTCTTTTAGCATCTGAACACACGTACGCATGTACAGCATCAGAATGAGGGCACACTGTGTGTGTGTTTATGTGGTGTGTGTGTGTGTGTGTGTGTGTAAGAGAGAGAGAGAGAGAGAGAGAGAGAGAGAGAGAGAGAGAGAGAGAGAGAGAGAGAGAGAGAGAGAGAGAGAGAGAGAGATGTGCACTGCCCATATGCCACCTGAGCAGTGTAGCATGTGCAGCCTACATGGGGCTCTTCAGCATGACCACACAGTGTGTTCGCAGCTAACCAGGTGTGTATCTACTCTAGCCTTCAACCAGGTCACACACACACACACACACGGGGGTGTGGGGTAAGGAGGGCGTAAAAGAGAGAAAGAGAGAGAGAGAGAGAGTGTGTGTGTGTGTGAGAGTGAGAGAGATAGAGTGTGTGTGAAAGAGAGAGAGGGAGGGGACCCACAGGTAAATGGGGTATCACGTTCCACTGTTTCTCTGACAACAAAACTGGGTGGCCTGGGGATTGTGCAGCTGTTTTGGAAATAACTTCAGTTCATAGAACAGGTTTTATGAGGCTGTCTTTCTCCAAGTACTACACTCTAGGACTTTTATGTCGGAAATATGGAATAGAACCAAACCTGGAAATATAGGGAAGGTAATTTGCCGCACCACATTGGGAATGGTTGGCACATAGAAAAGGATCATGTGGTCAGTAGGTCACCAGGGAGTGGTACTGTATGTGCATGAGCGAGTGTGTGTGCGTATGTGTGTGTATGAGTGTATGAGAGAGTGGAGATTAAAGGCGGTCAGAGACACCGAGTGCTGCAGTATTGTCAGTGAGGTCACCACACACACACACACACACACACACACACACACACACATTCACACACACACACACACACTTCCACACTAAAATGCTGGGATTAACCTCATCATTAACCATTCCATCTTTCGTTCCAGGGAAAGGGATCATTAGACTGACCACCCGGTGTAAGCTGGACAGCAGCCTGACGGCCAAGACCTTGACCAGTGCACGATACCATATCCCTGGGTGTGTTACCCTCTCCTTAGTGGGAGTGCACTATCCGCCATTTCATAACACAATCAACTAGGTTGCCATTACAAATAATAGTCCATCAAAAAGAAGTAGCACCTACTGAGTCTATACACACATCTACTTTGGAAATGCACATGTGGAATTCACATACTGTAAGTGAATACTTGATACACATGGGAAAAGGGGACTGTTTACATCAAAACACTAGAAAATGGGTCATTAGATTAAAAAAGGTTTTATGTGAAATACCAGATCCTGATGGGTTGCTTCCAGGTAGCCTAATTCCAATGCAGGCCACAGATATGCAATATTGTCTCACAGTGCACAGTGGTATAAACAAATGCTCACAAACATTATTGGGCAGCTCTTGGCTGCTACACACTGTACACACACACACACACACACATACATACATACATACATGCATGCACACACACTTTACTTGTACACACACACACACACACACACACACACACACACCACACACACAAACACACACACACACACACACACACACACACACACACACAAATAAAGTAAATATTAAGTCCCAGCTCCTGGTTATTCTAGAGCACTGATTTCGATTGCTTTTTATGTAAGAACTTTGGGCTTTAATACACTGCGCTGGACTCGCCTTCCAAAGAACTCACCGACAAAAATCGCTACCAGCCAGAGCATCCCAGGTCTATTAAAGCTCATCTACGGCTTCAGCACATGCTACCCAACGTGATGCTGGACACACAGGTTGGCGTCAATATCACTGGGTCATATGGTCATTAAAGCTTTATCTGGAGAGTGGATAAAGCACTGGTCATCCTTTTCTCTTGGTATTATGTTTGCTCTGACAAAAAAAAAGGCGTGATTCAATCAGGAATAGCAGTGTGAGCCTGGAGGAACTGTTTGACAGAGCAGAGGGAAAGCCTCTCTCTCTCTCTCTCTCTCTTTTCTCTCTCTCTCTCTCTCTCTCTCTCTCTCTCTCTCTCTCTCTCTCGCTCCCTTCTTAGCTGACGGAAAAGTCTCCTCCAGTCCTGGAACCAAGCCTCTCCCAGCTCCACAGCTCCAGCCAGACAGAGAGAAAGAGAGAGAGAGGAAGAGAAAGAGAGAGAGGAAGAGAGATCAGGGTGTGGGGATTTAATGTGTCAGGCCCAAACCTCTCCCAGCTCCCGTCCAGCCAGACAGACAGAAAGAGAATGAGAAAAGAGAAGAGAGAGAGAGAGAGAGAGAGAGGGAGGCAGAGAGTGATCAGGGTGTGTGGGTTTAATGTGTCAGGCCTGGGGAAGGAGAGAGATGGGGAGGAGAGGAGACCAGGGCAGCCGAATGGCAGCCAAGTCCCTCATGAAAGGCATTCCAGCTGTGGCAGACAGCCTCAAACGAGCCCAGAGACGCGCTGATGAGATCTCCAGATGAACCACGCCGCTCACCGTAAACAGAGTGTCGGAGAATGAGAGTGGAGTGCTTGGCACGCCACTTACGCTCAGAATGGCATTAGAGGGCATGGCACTCACTCGCAAAGGAGGGGCACCTTACAGGCATGCACACACACACATGCGCACACACGCACGCACACACACACACACACACACACACACACACAGGCAGCTCAAGGCCCGACTATACTCATCTAATGTCAAGAGTGCAGGAGATTTATTTACACACTATTAGTGTGGTGGGTCAGTGACAGTGTAAATGCAAAGTGTTCCTTTGAAACCCTACCTCTCTCTCTCCCTCTCTCTCTCTCTTTCTCTCTCTCTTTCTCTCTGTTACTCCCTTTTGTCTTTCCTCACCCTCTCCCTGTCTCACACCTCTTTTCTTCATACGTTTCCCGAAAGTAACAACTCAACAACTCTTTATGGAGTGTGAAAGCTCACTATGTACTATGTCTCAGAGGCTGACATCATGTTTTCCAGTA
Source organism: Alosa alosa (assembly GCF_017589495.1). NCBI lineage: Eukaryota > Metazoa > Chordata > Actinopteri > Clupeiformes > Clupeidae > Alosa > Alosa alosa. The sequence goes on from NC_063205.1 coordinate 17,288,380, forward strand.
GCAAATACAAATAAAAATATTTCAGTATGCCAGTACACCCAACTGCAAATACGTATAGATCAACCCAAAGCAAGTATATGCAGCAATGCCGTAATAACTGGGGTCCTGCAAATCATGAGGCAAAAGTAAAGGAATGCTTGGTGCACTCACTAGTGGAATACTGCACTGTGGGTGGATGAAACCATACTGGACAAGACAGACCGTCGCCAACAACACAGAAATATGTCCATTTTATTGGTCTGCTCAATCGTTTGGTCGAGCATGCCTTGCATTATTAAATCTTTTTTTAACCTCACACAACAACATAATGCTGTGTGGCAGTGTCAATGGTAGTGTTAGTGGTAGTGTTAATATTGTGTTAATCTTCAGAAATGCAAAAGATGTTGTTGTTGTTGTTGTTGTTGTTGTTGTTGTTGTTGCTTTCTTGCCATGACCATTAAAGGGATACAGAAATCATCATGTCACAAAAGCAAAGGAATGCACATTACATTGTGGATTGATGAAACCATACTGGACAAGAAAAACCCTTGTCAAAGACACATGCCGTGTGTTTACATTTGTTTTAAAAAGAATCTTGGGCAATCTCATCTGAAGTGGACAGTGCCAAATAACAAGTGTAAAGCTCCATTCACATATAGAGAGTTAAGTACCGACGAGAGACCATGGAATGTTGATGATGTAATTAAGTGATTACAAGCATGTGTGACAAAGTTAAAATAAACACACCCAAAGATATGGTATGTCCAGTATGGCAACAACACCAGGAGTGCCTCTGCTCTGTCCTTAGTCTGACCCAGTGCTGATCCAGGATCAGAGGCTATGGTGTCATACCAGCCAGGGCTGTGGTGGCGGAAGCCTCGAAAGGCACTTTAGGCTCACAGTCTTCCAGCGTGTGGACGTCAGACAAGTTTCCACCAGTAATAATTTTAAAAAAAACACAAGACACAGAGTTTGATGGATTTTCCAATGGCACAGTGGTGCTGGAGAATCTGAGACACTTCTCACTAACTCCGATTCGAGGAAGAAATGTTTAATTCTTTTTCTATCCTACTTCTTCTTCTTCTTCCTCCTCTTCTTCCTCTTGTTCTTTCCAAACCATCCAGGCACAGCCGCATAGTGTAAACTAGAGCCAAGAAAAGCCAGGAAATGGATTACGTCTGATCGGCTCAGAGCTAACCATACACAGAGTGGAACATCCACAACCAGGACGAAACCCAGGGGGAGGAGAGGAGAGGGGAGGAGAGGAGCGGAGTGGCTTTGTCCTCAGTAGGAGACACGGCACCCGAGTCAGGCTCCAAATTTGCTAATGGAAAAACAGTCATCACTCCCCCCTATGCATCATGGGTAAAGAACCATAGTGACCACCTGCCCCTACTATTCCATTACTACACCGATATAGACAGTAGCGGTGCTGACAAACTCTCAAGCCTCAAGACTTTGTTTTAAACTTCCAAACTGAACTCGAAACATACATTGCTGTTCAGTCTCACATTGATAGAGTTGTTATGGGCTACAGTACATCCTGACTGGTTTAGCCACATAACCCAGGCTGGGGTGAACCAGTAAGCTGAGGTGATGCCAGGATGCCAACATGATGTAGTGTTCATTTTGTCACCTATTTTTAATTTAGTCTTAGTCTTAGTCTTGTGACGAAATGTCCTTTTTAGTCTTTGTCATATTTAGTCATTCAAATATCATTTTTGTTAGTCAAGTTTTAGTCGACTAAAAGTCTCGTCATTTTAGTCTAGTTTTAGTCAAAAGAAAACTAAAGGTATCTTAGTCTTAGTCAGTTTTAGTCAACACATTTTAGTCTTTTTTTTATAACTAATTATTTCTGATTACCATTTGAGTCAAATAGTGTTTCACACATCTCAATTTTCCAACAATATTGTGTGTCCACAGGGCTACTCGTCTGTTATAATTACTCATTCTGATTTATACAGTTATAGCTCGGCTGGGATTTGACCATAGACAGTAAAAGATTTGACTGGACCACTGTCATATTCGTAGACCAGTGTTTCTCAAAGTGTTGTCCGTGGATCACTGGTGGTCCAGTTTAAGCTATCCCAAGTAGTCCGCTAAAGCAGACGTGGTAAAATATAATATAGATGAGTTGTTTGCAATATTGAACCAACTTGTATGTAAAAACAGTTCTGCAACACTTTTCCTCTCTGGCCTGACCTTCAACTTCTGGGTATGTAGCATTGTGGCATAAATTAACACTAACATGATGAATGATGAGGCGGTGTGAATAAAGCCAGTTTCTAAGTGAAGCAAGACCTGCAGCAATCCTCTCTTCAGAAGATCATGGGCTGGTGCCAAAATGACAAATCATTTCACTACAGTCAGGTATGAGTGCAGGGGAGGAGATTGCATGTACTAAAATGTCCTGTCATGACCAGACATGATTTTATTTTTCAGTGCATCCATTTAAAAGCACTTCAGTGAACTATAATTGAAGTGCTAATTAAATAGTTTACGCTTGCATATCTATAATGTACCTGGCTCTATTTCATACTGATGTATTACCTTCAATATAGAGCTCACCCAATAAAATAGAAGTTATTTCGCTGGAATTCCTCTCAACTGCCTATGCCCAAGCTCTGGGACAATACTTCCTGTTCCCTCAACATCATGTCAAAAGTAAAAGGTCAACTTCATTATCCCAAAAAGGGAAATGCAGGTGGTCAAAGTGCAGATATACACACATTAAAACATAGATAGATAAATACATAAATATACAGCTCCCCCCACACACACAAGCACTCCACGCACACCTTCCACAGCCTACAAATCATCCAGTGCGGTAATAAATTAAATAGAGTAAAGGGAAGCAGCCTAATATTATTGCACAGAATAGACCATCAAGTCCTATATATTGAACTGTCTCTCACACATAGGGACTGAATTATGTTTGCTTTGGCAACACTGCTTCATTGAGTAATGCCAATAAAGCTCCATTGAAATTGACTGAAAGGAAATACACAACTATTGTTACAATAAGTACTGCTAGTACACAGAAGTCAAAGTCCAATATGAATGATCTTATGAATGATCTTAATCTTTACAGACCCTTGCTAATGCTGCTGCTACTGCTGCCATTTGCCTGGATAGACAGCACACCAGGCTGCATCACATTAAGCCTGCATTAATATCATTGAGGTCAAATTATTAGGTTAGCAGCCTGTGTGTGTGTGTGTGTGTGTGTGTGTGTGTGTAGGTGTGTGTCCAAATCAGGACATCAGGAAGCAACTGAAGGAAATGAAGAAAACTAGACCTAGACCTAGAACTAGACAGTAATGATGTTTGTGCTTATCAGTGTGTGTGCGTGTGTGTGTGTGTGTGTGTGTGTGTGTGTGTGTGTGTGTGTGTGTGCGTGTGTCTGGGTACATTGGGTGCAGACAGTAATGATGAGTGATTCTCTAACTGATTGGGCAGCAGTGGGCTTTCACCGCTGTTCTGTTCCGCCGTGATTCAGTTAGAGACGCTCATCTGTCAGTCAGAGCTGTGGGGACACAAACAACAGACTCAAACACACACACACACACATACACACACACACAGACAGACAACAAATACAATTGATTGACTCTTCCTGTATATCGTTCCCAACTAAAAGGCTATGCTACCAAAGACCTGAAATATATTTAGTTCAACATCCAACCACTGTACTAAAACACCAAGAATAACATTCCAGAACAAACTGTTCTTCTGTTAGGAGCCGTCTCCAGCACTGACTACGCTATTTAAGAACACTTGAGCTGCACAATCAACCTGCTATCAGTTTGGATGGGACTCATCTTTCTCTCGCCCCTCATACTTCCAACCCATCCTGAGTATGCGGAGATCTGTGGAAGGGGGCTAAACACCCTCATGGCACCCCGAGTGTCCCGTGTCCTGCCAGTGCAAAGCGGACAAAAGGAGAGCGTAAAAAATAGGCCCCAGACACCTAACCTGTGGCCATCCATAATTAACGAGGGCAGATATTTAATCAGCAGGCACTCCGCTGCCCCTGCTGCTCCCTAAAGGTTTCGGGTCTCTGAGTGCTCCAGGTGGACAGGCGGGAGATTAAACTGCAGGAAGCTCCAGACTAAACTGGAGGATGCACCAGAAAAGCCAACTATCCAAACATGTGCCTTGGAGTTTTTCCCTTGTTTTTTTGGGGAGGATTTTCAGTGTTTCCCCATCCAAAGACCACCTCTAATCCAGGTGTTGATGTCTGTGATAAAGCTACACCAGTGGTTCTCAAACTTTTTCCTGTCATTCCCCACTTTAGAGGTGGGGAATTTTCAAGCCCCACTTGACCCTATCAACCAGGCAAAATAGAAACTTCAAATATATTTTTTTTAAGTTTATAAACTTAAGTTACATTCCCATCTCGGTCCACTGAATTTTACTTTAATTTTACTGAACTTTAATTCATATGTTGGTCTGTTTATGACTGTCCGCGTGTGGCTGTTTTGCTTTCAATGTACAGTATGATCTTCCTTGTCAAAAAAGATTTGCATTATTAAAGATAGGCACATTTTTTATTATTATTATTTCATGTTCCTCGTGCCCCACCTGTCATGTCTCTATTCCCTAACTAGTGGGGCCCGTCTGACACTTTGAGAACCACTGAGCTACACAATGTAGTTATTTTACCTCCTTTTGAAGCTACACTGACTTGCAATACAGAGGATGGAAGCTTTCCAGTTTGGACATTAATGTAGCATCTTCTCCTAGCACTACTAAACAACTGGACAAGCTCTTCTCCTGGACAAAGCAATGTAGCAACCACAATCTTCTCCTAGCACTGCTAAACAACTGGACAAGCTTCTCCTAATGTAAATAACTGGACAAGCTTAATGTATCTTCTCCTAGCACTGCTAAACAACTGGACAAGCTTAATATAGCACTTACAATCTTCTCCTAGCACTGCTAAACAACTGGACAAGCTTAATGTAGCACTTACCACGATCTGGTCCTAGCACTACTAAATAACTGGACAAGCTTAATGTAGCACGATCTGGTCCTAGCACTGCTAAACAACTGGACAAGCCTAATGTAGCACTTACAATCTTCTCCTCTGTCCTCACTGTCCCTCCTTTATCTTCCCTTGACTTAACATGCTTGTATTGGCACTTCATCCGATGGATTGTGAGTAGTACCTATCGCTGCACTAACATGTCCTAATCGCACTGTACCTTAATTGTACCCTTTTTTGTAAGTCAATTTGGATAAAAGTGCTAAATGGCTAGATGTAAATGCAAATGTAAAGGCCTGACCATCAGGAAGTCGGCATGTTATAAGCATGTTCATTTTGCCTGTTTCATTTAAAAGAATAGTGGATGTTACAGTTCCTGGATTGTGTCAACTAATGGTTCTGTTTGTGTTTGTGATATATTTAGTGTAATTAAACTATAAATGATAAAGTGAGAGAGTCTATCACACACACACACAAATGCTTACATACACGCACACATGCACACACAAAGGCGCACAAGTACTGTACATTGCATATCTATGAACTGTCAATGGCAAGTTTTTAGCTTTCATTCAAGGTCATTTTCATTTTCATTTTGGGGCAGCTGTGGCCTATTGGTTAGGGCATCAGGCTTGTAACCGAAGGGTTGCTGGTTGCTGGCTCGATCCCCGACAAGTAGGAAAAATGTGGGCGGGGGAAGTGGTTGAGCACTGCTCTCCAATGCCCACATCCACAGCTGAAGTGTGAAGTGCCCTTGAGCAAGGCACCTAACCCCTCACTGCTCCCCAAGCGCCGCTGTAGCAGGCAGCTCACTGCTCTGGGTTAGTGTGTGCTTCACCTCACTGTGTGTTCACTGTGTGCTGTTTGTGTTTCACTAATTCATGGATTGGGATAAATGCAGAGACCAAATTTCCCTCACGGGATACAAGGTGTACCCAAGAGTGTGTGTGTGTGTGTGTGTGTGTGTGTGTGTGTGTGTGTGTGTGTGTGTGTGTGTGTGTGTGTGTGTGTGTGTGTGTGCGCGTGTGAGAGAGAGAGAAACACAAAGAAAGAAAGAAAGAATGAAAGAGAAAGAAAGGTAACCTGACCCTGACCTGGCTCATGTTATGGATGACCTTTGACTCCAGCAAGACCCCTTCTCACTAATGACCTCATTGTACTGGTTGGGTAGGGTGTCTCATATGGGCAGGGGTCAGCAGCCTATACTCGCAGTCACACTAGGAACAAATGACATCACAAAGCACTGATGCAAACAGCAAATATAAGGAGACCACAGTTCTATTAACACCAATGTCCTTACCCAGTTGGTCTCCAGTGGTGTTCCAGAAATCAGCTGATATCGTGGTGGAGTTATATCTTATCCTATCTGCATGAGAGCCTCCGACTGCCGTGTACAGTAGCATTGACTGCTCTCTACACAGAATCAATGAAATATGCCCTTCTATTGTGTCATATTTCTCGTTCAAAATAGCTGAACAACGCAAGAGACAGAAAGAAAACAGGAATGTGGTGTCCTACAAAAGTTCTGCTCAAAACGTAGCACTGCATCGCACTGCAGAACACTGTGTCATGTCACATACAAATAGGACATTCCAACTGAAAACAATATAATCTACATGATTTTGTCGCTAATTCTTGCTTGATGCGGTTAGGATCGGTGTGAAACTGAGTCAGGAGTCAGTAGAGAAGTTTAGTAGAACAGGAAGGACTCGCACACAGGGAACAGAACTACAGAGACTACCGTTATCCCAAAATCTTGAAACCACTCTATGAAAGAACCCAACAAGTAGTAGGACCCTGGAGAGTAGTCTGGCCTCTTGGAGTCATGGAGTAAAATGTACTGTGACATTTATTGCATTGATTGGCATCAGGCGGACAGCTTTAAAAGTCTCCCCTTTAACACTTGGGGCCACGGCGAGTGTCATATGGGGAAGAAGATGTCACTGAGAAACAGCTGATTTACTGGAGTCCTTCAATCAAACCACAATTGGATATAAACTACTTATAAACATAATAATCAAAAGATGTATATATATATATATGGTTTATAAGGTCTGTAAAAACAAGAGCAGGCAGATGGAACCAATGAATATGCAGACATTGCACATTCAAAAGAGCAATGTGTGTAAGTGTATGTGTGTGTGTGCACATGTGTGTGTCTGTGTGTGCATAGCTACATCCGTGTGTGCATTCAAACAGACGATAAATAGGCATGGTTCACTAAGTATGCTCCCCTTATCTCTCACTCACACACACACACACACACACAGAGCGCAAATCTGTTTGATCTGCAAATGACCTGGAATCATCAGCCCAAGAGGGCTCTGTCTCCACCAGTGCAGACAGTCTGCCCAGTGCTGTCTCCCCCTGATGACACAGCACAGTCCTCCAATATCCCATCATCATCTGCTCTCATGCTCAGCATTCTGACAATGTTCAGACATCAAAAGAAAAACCCAGTTTTATCAACACCACACCAGGTACAGATATCTAATGAAGAGACACTTCATTGGGACATGCAGGTCCCATCCCATAAGAAGATTAAAGAGCATGTTTTCACTGAACAGAAAAGAACTGCAACCTTTCCACCCTAAAACATGTATTGGATCAGTTTGATTTCCACTCAATCAATTACGTAAAAAGAACTTCACTGAAAATTCCACTGCCACACTGGAACGAACAAATAGCTTTCCCAAGAGGCTTTGCTCCACATTTATTCATTGATTTTTCTGTTCATTTCCATGAAGTGGCTGTCTTGAAATGAACCCACTTGTGTACCAGATGCGACCTCGCCATCCACTCACAGCTGGAGTCTTAGGGGTTAAACTAAGACTGCGGCTTCACTAGGTGACCTTGTTTTGCATACGAGAGAGAGAGAGAGAGAGAGAGAGAGAATGAGAGAGAGGAGGACCGTTGAGGGGCCCGTCAGGAGCTACACACTGCCGTCACAGCCATACATTATTCACGCACGAGTGCAGGAAAAGCGGCAGGATTGGGATAGAGTCTGTTTCCATTGAAGTCAGGTCAGCAATTTAAATATTTAAAGAATCACACATTTTGGATGACATTCGTCCATTTCCACATTTTCCATTCTCCAGCTCCATATTTTCCCCTTCTCTATAACTGGCTAATAAACTGCAACTGTATGTTGATTTGATTAGTTTGGTACACACAAACAGATGTGTTTGTGCAACTGTAATGAGCACCTAAATGATCCATCTGTGTGGCCTCACACTCCCTCCGTGCGTGCAGGGATGTCACCGGGCAAACTCCCACTGTGTCGTCTCTACCCAGCATGCACTGCTGGCGTAGCCATCAACCCAGCAACTCAGCCAGTGAGTGCAGGATCATGAATAAGTGAAGAGGTGAGCGTAGCACACATTGGAAGCGACCATGGGGTTCCATTTCTCACCCAAGGCCCGGATGGTGAGTGAGTGTGTGTATGTGTGTGTGTGTGTGTGTCAGAGAGAGAGTGTGAATGTGAATGTGTACTGCTGTTACCAAGCAACGTCCCCAAGAAAGTTGGAGGCAGTCTCCAGGAGCGAGCTGTGCCAAGCGAGGGTATGCCAGAGGGGGCAAACACTCCAACCGTTTATTAAATGTGTCTGTCACAGGGTTTCCTGTTTCCCAATGGAACAATACTTGTTCCGTTTACGGGTATTTACACAAACAAGCAACGATTAAGATCTGTAGAAATCTAAACAACTCTCATCAGACGGTCTGAGCTGGCTGAACAAGGCTGGTCGCCTTTTATAACATGGAGAAAATGTTGGTCTTACAAATGAGTAACTACCAAACTACTTGGACATTGACGACTACTTATTATTAGTTTGCCCTTTGAAACACGTTCAAATCAGGAGTACATTTTTTTTTTTTTTCACACACAGCAACGTTGTATACTCAGTGGAGTGACAAGTCAAAGACACAAGTCTAACCAGAATGTCTATCTCTGTGTCCAAAACACACACAAACACACACACACACACACACACACACACACAGGCATAGTATTTGGGACTGCAAAAAGTACTCTTTTGGAACACATACTGCCAAATTAATACCAGCTGGCCAGTGTGCTTGGACGAAACTTTTCCGGTCCTCATAAGGACAGGAATGGCTGCCTGAAGAAAGACCTGTAGGGCCTATTGCAAAAGCATACAAATGAAATTGTATCTAGGAAGAGTCTGCTAAGTGAACAAATGTAAACTTAAAACAAGTGCCTTGGTCCAAAGACTGTGATATTTGTTTTAACCATCACAATGATATTTCTCCTCAACCAAACTTTGTCACATAGGCTAATACATCTAATTAGTTCAATTATGACATATTTTACACAAAACTCATGCTTGCTTTTCCATTTTCAGTGACCTTTTATCAATTGTGTTGTCAGTGTATTTGGGGACTAATACACTGACAACCTCCAAGATCACTCCAAGTGCTGCACTGTCAGGTGTTTTGGAGGCTTTACCATGAAGTCATAACACGCTATGTCAATAATGTTACCACAATGTTACTAATTTAACTAATTTCCAATCAATGGCAAAGAGGCCATTTAGGTCCCAATATGACAGCAACTTAAGAGGGTGGGCAACAGGCAGGGATGTAGTGGAGGCTAAACGCAAGTAAACGCAGTTTATCCACCTCTGAAATTGCAGAAATAGAGTTTATCCACCTCTTATTCGGGTTTTTCATCTCTCAAAAGAGTTTATTCACCAATTGCAACTTTTAACATTAAAAAGTCACACCATATTATCCAGATTTACAATATGTACACTCATCAATACTCTAGGAACCATTTAATATCCTACCAGTGGTATTGTAATAAACATTGGACAATAACCGCATCATCAAACATGTTCTGAATGCCTTTTTAAAAAATCAACCAAACCAATGGCGCAGTCCACCTCACCGAGCTCACATAATTCATAGTTTAGGCTACTCACCTCTTATTTTACCACTACACCCTGACTACAGGCTATGCTTATGTGCTTCTAATAATACATTTGGTTAACGCTATCAAGTCATAGCCTACCATTATCACATAACTCATGTTGGTATGTTGTAACAACCATATATAGGTTATATAGGTCTAGCCTACAGTTTTATGCCGGAATAGTATGTTCACTATTACCACGCACTATCACCTACCCGGCCCATTTTCACTTTTCAATACTCTCATTGGAGCCACCTAATTACTTTGTCCCACATTCACTAACGTTATTTAGGACACTGCCTGCCTGCGGACAGTGAAGTCTAGAGCAATACACATACGCTCAAAATTGAGATTCATTTATAGAAGAAAGTGCGAGGGGGTTTTAGTGTTTATGAAGGCGTCCACTCACCACCAGGACAGAGGTGCGAACCACTTCAGACACGCTCTGGCGGAGCTCGGCAGCGGTGCCCGGTTTGCTGAGTCCGCGCGTGAACTTCCTCGTCTCGGGCTGAGTAGTCAAAGCCATAGCCGCGCGCGTCCTCCAAGATCACTTCACAAACGGCTTGCACACATCCAAGCTGGTAAAATTAGTTTATTTCCGTGGGGAAACCATCAGCCACCGGCTCCCTGTGCCTTTGGTGGTCACCAAGCAATGCAGCGCACCTTCATCGCATCCAGTGTGGCCATAAAATCCATATGGCGTGCCTCCCGCATAATTTGTGCAGTCACTTTAAACAGCAGCCTGACTTCTAAATGCGTGAAAACGAGGATTCCCCTTATGCGTCTCCCGTCTCGTTATTGTCCGCTCCCCGGGACTCCATTCTGGGCTCACTAGTCTACTTCGCTCTCACCACTTTGCGGGCATGCTCTAACTGCAACCGCTTCGTCACGCCTCCTTTCCTCCCGTTCGCTGAACAGCAACAATCTTCAACTCATCTGACAGGTGAGGGACCGTCCAGTGGTGTGAAGCAACCGAATTTATCCAAAGGCGATTTTTGGGATCAGTTTAACGCACAACACCAGGCAGGTTAGGGTAAAGAATTGAGGACTCTTAAGGAAAAGTTACGCCCAACAAGTATAGTAATTTTCCTCCATAGCTTAAGCAAATGCGAACGATGCTGCTTAAAACTACAGAGTTCGGACTTAACATTTCTAGGCATCTAGTGGTCAGATCGTCTGTCCCAATCAAATATGATCTCAACGGCTTCCTTTCTTAAATAAAAGTAAAAGGCACATCTGACATGAGCCAGTGTTATAAAAACCTCACTTTGACCGTAGGCTACTCGAAATGTGGAAATATGAGAACTGACAGCATTTGGCTGTTTCACGAAAACAGACTAGTGGACATAATAGGAAATGCTATCCGATAATTTATTTATTTATTTTAGTGTAGTTACGTCCACAAGATGGCGCCTTATATCCACATTACAATTGACAACACGGTATTGAATGCAGGTTATAATTTATTAAAATGCAGAACGTAATAATAATAATAATAATACAATTTTACAGTCATCGACTGGTTATACAAATCACAGAATTCAAAACATACAATGAGACAGCATTCCGCATGAATGAGAGCAGTTGTAACTACAGGCTACTTGGACACTTATGATAGACTGGAAAGATTCAGGCCATAGTCAGCCAAATGAATATCGAGCTTATTAAATTAACAGCATACACACACAACCTTTCCCAAACTTTCCACACACACACGCACGCACGCACACAACACTGTCTCAGAGGGACCAGTAGTCGCATTCTGCTGATGTTGGGATGTTAAGACACTTACGAAAACAGTTAAGGGGTTTTCTATTGTGCTCTTAAGCTTTGGGCATGCACCAAACAGACACACACACACACACACACACACACACTCTCATCACAATCATACAAGGGATGTAACAAGCTGCTTGCATCCTAGGTTGTGTGTGCATAGTGCACAATGTTGCTGAGGTGTGTGAGGAGTAGGGGTAGCTTAGCATGCACTGTGCATTGAGAAACTGTCCAGGATTTTGTGTGCTTGACCTATGAACTTTGAGTGACTGACCTTTCAAGCTCCTTACATTCAAGAAGGGGAACCCTGACCATTTTGGGGATGGGCCGCATGCATTTTCACTGCCCACACTTACTCATATACACACACACACACACACAGAGGTACATGTAAGAACACATACAAACCAGGAAACATCTATTCTCTCTCTATTTCACTCTCTCTCACACACACGAGAATAGATACAATACATACAAGAGAACGCACAAGAAGTACCTTATGCTCTCATTCATTCATTCTTTTACACACACACACACACACACACACACACACACACACACACACACACACACACACACACACACACACACACACACCTAGGCAAGTTCAGATAGTGAGGAGAATTGGTAACGTGACCCATAGCATTGTGTTTGTTCTCAGATACAAATCTTTAGTTGAGAGTCTGAAAAACAAGAAATCCGACAGCGCGTTTTGCACTTTTGCATTCTACAGCCCTGACGGCATGCAACTAAACCCACATTTCAAACAAAACAAACCAAAAAAAAAAAAAAATCCCCCTAAACACAACCTCATGATAATTGTCAGGTTTTGTGAAGGAGTGGTGCAGGGTAGGGGAGTTAGTGCTTTTTCTCTGCCCGATCGCTTTCATAGCCCAGCTCTCCCGGAGAGTGGACCTCAGGATTGTCATCCGTGGAGAAGTTTGTGTACAAGGAGGGCAAGTCCTGCATGTGGGGATTGTGTGACCGTTTAAGTGCAACTTAACCGTTTTTTTTTTTTTTTGCAATTTCAAACAGACAGCCCACCATGATATACAAAATCAATTATACCAACAATAAAAAAAAAATGTTGATTTTTGCTAAAATTTACATAAAAATAAGCTACAGACTATTGCACGTCTTCAAGAGTAGGAAACAAAATAAAAAAGGGAAAAAAATGACAAAAGAACATAAAAGACATGCTAAAATCAGAGTGAAGTCCAACTAAAGAGTGATACAGCATTGTCAGTTGGTCAGTCTTTCAGACTGCCCTTGGTGTTGAAGAAGAGAGTTTCTGTAGCAGAGACTAAAGGACCTATACAGGCAAACACACTGATTTTTATATTCAACATTGTCAGATTATCTTTTTTTACAATTATTTTTCTTTACATCTTTCTTTTTAAGTTTAGAGACCATTCTTCATGGTGGTCATCATGGATACTGATTCAAGAATTACGATTTTGACGTTGAAAAGTGCAAAGTAAAAAAAGAATATAAAAAGCTCAAAATGCACATTAATCAAAACTTTACACCACATTATATATATATAAAAAAAAACATAAAAACATGGGACCACTTAGAGCCAATGGGATCCTGCATAGCTGAGATTGTTTTTCTTAAAGCCATCTTGTCACAGGGGCCAACAAGGAACAACATTAAATCCAGCACTTAATGAAAAACAAACAAACACACAAACAAAAACACAAACAAACAAATAAAACTCCTCCATTTGACTCCAGTCATCCTCTCCATCACTCCTTCCAGGCCTTTACACGTCAGTCTTCCGAACGCGGCTAAAAATAAGTAAGGTTTCGAGGTTTTAAGGATACACCATGAACAGTGAGTATTGATTGGCCAAACAAGGCTGAGCTCTGTAGCACTGCGCTACTGTCCATTAACTATCCTATTGTTACACACCCCCCCCCCCCCCTCACCAGCTTGCATTTCAGCCAGCTCAGTCAGTCTAAAACTCTACAGGCATTGTATATGCTGATGGGACATGGGATGGGGTGGCAGGGGTGGGGGTGGGTGGCAGGGGGTAGAGGGTAGGTAGTATACTCATAGTTCAGACCCGCGAGAGATCGTTGGGGTCAGGGCCGTAGGCAGAGGTCATGGTGCCCCCGCGGCTGCCCAGGTAGATGGCGGTGGTAGATTTGGGCCGTTGGGTGGAGGTGTTGTGGTTGCCTCCCCTGGATGTGTTGCCGCTGCTGTGCGTGTTATTGTTGTTGACCTCGGCGTCCAACGCAACGTCCGAGGAGATGACCCAGGTGGCGGGGCGCCAGCGTTTGAGGGCGTACGGCGTCTTCACGCGCTTCTTGATCTTCTCGCCGGAACCCTGCTCCTTGCTATCCCTTCCCATGTCCTCCACTGAGAGAGAGAGAGAGAGAGAGAGAGAGAGAGAGAAGAGAGAGAGAGAGAGAGAGAGAGAGAGACAAGAGAAGACAAGTTATTGGAAATAATCCATGTCGTAAATGTAGTCGACTGGCCTAGTTAAATAATGGATAAAAACAAAGGATTGCACGTGTATGGATATGTGGGATGGATTTGATGGGTGAAGAAGACAGAGGCAGATCTGAGAGGACGTGCTGAGTAGGTGGGGGTTGGTGCAGGTGCGTGTATGTTTGAAGGAAAACGAGGGATGGATGTTCAGAAACAGGTGCGTGCTGCTCTCTAATCTCACTTGTGGAGGTCAGTGTGGTGATGGACAGGTCCAGGGAGTTGGGTCTCTCCGGCCTGCGGCCTTTGTGCTGCCTGAGCAGGGCCTCCATGCGAGGCTGTGGGGGTGCCGTGCTCTCACCGCGCTCCTGGGGGGCTCTGGAGCCGCCGGGAGGGGCCGCCTCTGAGGTGGCGGTGTTGGTGCCGGCGTTGGCGGTGGTGGGGGCCTCGTTGGGCAGCGCGTTGTCCGCGCTCTCCCCGCCCCCCTCGTTGTCCCCCTCGCCCTCGCTCTCGCTCTCGCCGTTGTTGTTGTTGCTGTTGTTGTTGTTGGCGTTGTTGGGCCGCGCCTCTCGCCGTAGCAGCGGCTCCTGCTCGTCGGGGCTGGCGGCCAGCAGGCCGAAGCTCAGGTCCTCCGAGCTCGCCGGGCCCTTCCCGTGATGCCCGCTGGTGCCGGCGCTGACGCCTGATGCTCCTGCGACGGCGTCTGTGACGGGCACGTTGTTGGTGACCGTGACCAGGCGAGGCTCGGCTGCCACGACGACCGCGTTGGCCTTGGCAACGCCAGTCTCCACCTGCCGCAAGTTCGACTTGCTCTGCTTGCCGAACTTCAGCCGAAGCGAGGAGGACGATGACGAGGGTTCCTTCCCAGAGGTCTTAGCGTGCAGCGGCAGGCTGCTAGGCCGCTTGGGAAGGTTCTGCTGCTTGGGTAGCGGATGGGCAGCCCCCGAGCCATCGCCGTGGTGATGAAGATGAAGATGCGATGTTGAGGACGATGACGGCGAAGTCCCGCCCGTGACCTCGGCGGCCATCTTGATGAGCGGGTAGAGCAGGCCGTGCGACCCGGAGGCCAGCGCGTCTGGCGCGCAGAACAGCTTCTGCGACGTCTCCATCAGGCTCTCGTCCGAGCTCTCGCGCAGGTTGCGCTCCACCTCGCTGGGGTCCAGCTTGGGCGTCTCCAGGTCCTCCTGCGTGAGGACGGGGCAGTGGTGGTGGTGATGCGGCGGGTGGTGGTGATGGAGGCTGTGCAGCGTCGACGCGGACCCCACGGGGGGCTCGGAGAGAGGCGTGAGGGTCAGGCCTGTGGTGGTGGTGGACTGACTGGCGCCGCTACTCTCTGGACTGGGCAGCCATGGCTGGAGGAGGTGTTGTTGTTGTTGTTGTTGACGCTCGTAGTTGATGCAGTTCCTGTTTTTCTCCACCACGACTCCGCCCGCTGCCGCCTGAGAGGTGGGGCCGGACGATGAGGAGGCGTCTCCGCCACCTTGAGCGGTTTTGGTCCGGCCCTCGGAGTCCTCGATGTAGGAGGAGGACGAGAGGTCGGAGTAGGGACCCACCTTGGGAGTCCGGCGGACATGAGACAGGTTCCTGTGAAAAGCACACACATGCAACACACATAAATAACGTGCAATACATACAAAATAGGTTTCAGGTACTGTATGTCTTTTGTTAGTTTTGAGACGTTTGCCTTGGCTTTAACTGTGATGGGACTGTAGAGACTGACAGGAAGTGAGAGGTGGAATAGTATCAGGCAACGACTGCAGGTCGGAATAGAACCCAGGCCCCCGTGTTGTAGGCACTTAAACCCAAATGTGGTATGAATGCTGCTGCTTGATATATGCTGTTAACACACACTAAAGACACAACTGTATAAGCCAAGGAAGCAGATATGTTTGGCTGATGTGTGAACTATTACAATGATTAACAGCAGTATCTGGTAATAAGTAACCAGTAATACCTTATCACTAAATATTCGTTTGTAAATCCGTTTGTAAAAATGTCCTGTTAATGGAATAACCATTGGTTACTGATTTACTAACTGAGATATCTATGGCAGTGATGGGTGCCAAATAAAGGTTCCTTCCTATCATGCAGGGCAGTGCCAGAGGGCTTAATTGATCTACAGATTATTTATGAGAGCTGGCTGGTGATGGGTTTAGGGTTGCAATGGTATAAGATTTATGCAGTATGAATTATTTTTGAAAACACAAAGGGTTTCACAGCTTATACTATATACTACATACTATATTCTATAGTCCATGTCCCTTTGTAAGAGGTTAACACAGATTTATCCAAGAACTGGGATGTGGAAAAATTATTTCCACAGTACACAGAGAAATTAGAAATTATGTTCAGTTTAAGAATGATTATGTTACAGAACCTTAGATTTTCCTTAATCTACAGAGAAGGCAAAGGTCCCTCTGTGCTCAATTGAGAACTAGTACCTTACCTCTGGCAGTGCAAGTGTGTCGATTTAAAAGGTACACCTGAACACTTACGTTTGTGTGAATTCTGTGATCTCCAGGTTGTGGAAGATGAATTTCACTTTGTTTTTTATTGTCCTTTATACTGCGACCTAAGGAATTCTAACAGCCCAACACACCTAACATGCACTTACCATGGACTTCCCTTCTTCCCTTCTTCTTCTTCCATCATCCCTTCTTCATCCCTTCTTCTCTTTTTCTTTCCTACTTCCTTCCACCTCCTTTCCCTTCTAGGACATTCTCATTTGACCACACCTTGACTAGTGCTTCTGCAATCTCATCCTCTGGTAGTAGTCTTTTAGTGTTGTAGTATTATTGTTCCCCAAGATATTCTTTGCAACGTAGCCTGAATGTTATTCCTCAGTTTGTCGCTTCAGGGAGACTAGCCCTTATAATAACGGACATATCCAAGTCGCTTTGGATAAAAGCCTCTGCCAAGTGAATGTGTAAGTAAGTAGGAATAGGCAAGTCGACTGGTTACCT